>NC_084836.1:120646957-120739457 GCF_033115175.1 Lepus europaeus | reverse complement strand
TAGACAGTGGGACAAGGCAATGATGTTCATTTAAAAAAGGTGTATTTATTTGAAAGGCCGAGAGAGAGGGAGAAGGAGAGACAGAGAGCGAGAGCCTCCATCTGCTGGTTCACTTCCCACATGGCCGCGACAACCAGGGCTGGGTCAGGCCTGGCGAACTCCCTCATCTCCCCCTGGCAGCATTCCTGCTATAGGGCAGACATCATCACCGACCCCAGGGCAAGAGATGGAAGCACAGAGCGTTGTGGCCACCTGCCCGAGGCCCCACAGCCAGGAAGCTGCAGACCTGGGGCTCCGGTGCAGGTGGGTCCAGCTCCCTCTCAATCGCTCCCTAAATCTCGCCTGTAAAGCCATCCCAGCAGCCAGGTGCCTTTGGCTGAGGGCTCCCTGCCTGAGCTGAACCCGCAATACCGAGGAGAAGAGAGAGGACCCATGCTTCCCCCACCGGTGCGCTTCCTCGGCCGCTTACGCACACAGCACCGCGCCCTCCCGAGGAAAAGCCGCACCTCCCAGATCGTTCCGCTTGGGGATTCCGCTTCGTTTTGTCTTATTTTTCAGCGACGGCTCTGAGCGTGTTTGCCCATTCGAGAAGCTCTGATGTTTCCTTGCAGGAAAGGGGACGTTCGAAGTTAAGGCAAATATTGGTTTATCGGTTGTGAGCGTTAACGTTGAAATGCAGGCATTTTATTCAGAAAAAAATTATGTGCGCAGTGAACACGCATTCCAGAACATTCCAGCGCATTCAGGGGCCGAGGAGCGCTCACCATTCACCACGCACTGTGCCGGGAGCCTTTTTTTTTTTTTTTTTTTTTTTAAGACTTATTTATTTATTCGAAAGGCAGAGTTTCAGAGAGAAAGGAGAGACAGAGCGATCTTTCATTTGCTGGTTCACTCCCCAAATGGCTGCAATGGCCAGGGCTGGGCCAGGCTGAAGCCAGGAGCCAGGAGCTTCTTCCAGGTCTCCCACATGGATGCAGGGGCCTAAGGACTTGTGCCATGTTCCACTGCTTTCCCGGGTGCATTAGCAGGGAGCTGGATCGGAAGTGGAGCAGCCTGGATATGAACAGGCACCCACATGGGATGCTGGCACTGCAGGGGGCGGCTCTGCTCCCTATGCCACAGCGCCAGTCCCACCGGGAGCTTTGATTGCATATCTTACAGAGCCTCTGCAAAACCCCTTGGGAGAGAGGTGGCCGTGACTGCTCCCTTACACAGAGCAGGCCACAGGGGCCCGAGAGGTCCAGCAACCAGCTGAGGTTCACCTGACCAGGAAGAGGGGAGCCAGTTGGGAGCCAGGCCTCTGGGTTTCCAAGCCAATGGCCAGCACCGGCCTCTGCCCTAGCAGAGGAAGAACAGCTCGGGGTTTCCATGGCAGTGACTGTGTTTATACGTGAATGGGCTTTACCAAAAAAAAAAGCTACAAAAATCTGAAACAAAATCCAACCACAGCTGTCCAGTTCAGCTGGATGGGAGGATGAAGCCACTCTAGAAACCCTGGCTGGGCGAAGCCGTGGCCTGGCCCTGCCTCTCCGACCTCGGGGGTCTAGCGAGCACAGACTCCGAACGCTTCTCCGGACCGACACCTGGTGGGAGTGATCCCAGAGTGGACAATGAGATGAAGGAAGCTCCATTTCACAGATGAGGCCAACTGAGGCCGCTGTCCCACTGGGCTCGTACCTGGAGACAGCAGGTGCACACAGCGGAGCAGGGTCGCGGAGCGTCTGTCCGAGTCTAGTCTGGACGCTCAGCTCTCGGGTCTAGATGCGTGGTTCCCACGTGGGGGCCGTTCTGCCTGCCAGGAGACATGTGGAAGCGTCTGCTGCTATTCTGGGTTGCCACAGTGGGGTAGGGAGGGTGGGGTGCCACTGGTTTCCGGTGGGTAAAGGCTGGGATGGTGCCAAATGTCTCACAAGAGCCAGGGCGTCCCCACCGCAGACAAGTTTCCAGTCCCCCATGGCGGTTATGCCGCAGCTATCGAGGCTGTCCTAGGAGCCCGGGCAAGGTTCAGGGACATGAATCCGCCGCACTGCCGTGGCCCTGGGGGTGAGCAGGGCCTCGCTCAAGGCACAACCGGAAGATTCCGCCCAGATCCTTCCGCAGGGAGGGTGTGGGTGATGAGCTGTCCCCATGGGTCTCCAGCAGCCTCCCAAGCACTGAGCAGAAAGACCCTGGCAGCACCGGAGTCTTCCAAGAACGCCGACTGGCACATGGCCTCCAGAGGCCACGGGACAAAGACTCCCGGAGCGAGTTTCAATTCCCTCATCACACTCACTGAATTAAGCTGATTCACACCACAACAGGCAGAGCTGGTGAACAACACCCCGGAGATGGGGACACGCCTGGGGAAGGGGCGCGCCCCACACCTCTCCCTCCCCTGCATCAGCACCCTCCCTGCTGGAGGTGTGGCCTGGAGAACCCAGCACCTGCACACGCCCAGCCTGGCGCCCGGACACATCTGTCAGTGTCAAGGCCACACCTCCGTGCCTTCTGAATCTTTAAGCTCGGCGTGCATGTCCTGTCCGTTGCTAACAGCAAACAGCACCCACCGCCTACCCCGCAAGCAGGCTTGCCCACGTCGGTCCCTGCATCCGGTGGCCCTCACAGCTGGGGAATTGCTGGCTGTCCACACCGAACTCCTGCGAGTTCCTCCCACCCGCTTTGCTACTGTTGCGCTCAGTGTCAGCACAGGGTACTCCACTGTCTGCAGCCAACGCGTGTTGCCACAATTAACCGCACCACGCCGTGCTGGTGAGCACTGGCTTTTTAGCAAAAGGAACAAAGAAGGAAAAGCGATTGGTGGCCGGCACTGGCAAGCCAGAGACACCTCCTGCGTGGCTCTGCAGACGCCGCTCCGGGATGTCTCGCAAGTGATTGAGCTGGTCGCCCGCGATGGGCGTGGCCTGCCCATGGTTCCCTCAGAACGCACTACTTGAGAACCAGAGTCGCCAAACTTTCCCCGTGAAGGGCCAGAGGGCAAATATTCCAGGCTGTGTGGGTCGCACGGTCTCTGCCGCGAATCCTCAGCTTGGCAGACGGGACACAAACACACGGGCCGGGCAACACCTGACGCTTCGCGAGAATTTCACCTCCCGTGCGCATGTTACTGTGCATTACCCTCCTGGGGCCTGTGCTCTGGTAAAGCCACGGCTTCCCATGCTGGTCTCCCATATCACAGCGCCGGTTCGAGTCCCAGCTACCCCACTTCTGGTCCAGGTCCCTGCTAATGCACTTGGGAAAGCAGCAGAAGACGGTCCAAGCACTCAGGCCCCTGTCAGCCACATGGGAGACCTGGATGGGGTTCCAGGCTCCTGGCTTTAGGGAAGGAAACCAGCAGATGGGAGATTCTCTCTCTCTCTCTCTCTCTCTCTCTCTCTGTCACTCTGCCTTTCATGTTAATAAAAAGTCTTACTCTTTTTTATTTTTCCCAACCATGTTAAAGCATAAAGACCACTCACAGCTCGTGGACTGTATGAACCGAGCTGTGGGATGTAATTTCAGACCCTCGCCCTGGCTCGTGGGTGAGGAACACCCGGCATGCGGGCCGGACAAGGCCCCCGGAATCACTTGGCTCAGCTCCGCCGAGGCAACTGCAGGTGGCACTCAAAGTTCCGTCAGTCACTTACAGGCTCATTTCTAAGCTTGCTGGGTCTTAGTCCACCCGTGCAAGGATGGACTGGGTCCGAGGAAAGGTAAGTGCGCCGCTCGCCCGTTCCCCAGCCTCCCGATCCCGGAGACAATCAGACGCAGCGGGGAGCCAAGTCTAGCAAGGACTCATTTACTTCCTGCGAAACAGAACCTTTTATAGCACAGAACTGCAGAGTCATTGGGGCAGGGCTAAGGACCAACCAATCACTTAAATGGTCATTTTACGGGGGGATTTCTATAGGACTAGCCCTATGTCTATACACTTGTTACTAGTTTTGTTACCTCCCCTGATGTTGCATAGCCAATTAGTTTTAGTGGTAAACAACTTTGGATTCCGCCCACCTTACTTCCCCTGGGCACCATCATGTAACTAATTTCCCCACATAAGCTGATCAGCTTGTGTGGCCGTGAGCGATTTTATAAACACCCAGGTGATACTGAGACAGCAGGGAAGAGGTTCCCACCCTGCGGCGGGGGAAACCAGCAACCCTCCAACGCGCCAAGTTTCTATAACTTGTGTTCTCGTCTGTTTCTGGGAGACACTCGGGACTGGGAAGCCCGGAATGCTGGTTCTACATGGGTCCCACCATATTTGAAAGTGCTGATGGCTTAAGAAATACGTAGGGTCCGCTAACAGGCCCTGGGCGGGGAGCCCCCAAACCTGAGCCACCCGCAGGCGTGAAGACACCCCTTTCCTGCAGAGCGTCACCCGAAAACTTTCTCTTCCCAAGTTGGGTGGGGCTGGCGACGCCGTCCTAGGGGAGTTCTGATTGCCATGGGCCTTGAACCATGACCTGGGCTGCCAATGTGCTTGGGCAGACAGTTCCATTTCTGGAAGAAGGAATTTGGCAATTTAAGGGGTGCGGGGGACCTGCACCAGCAACTCCTGTCCGTGAGCCTCTCCTCCGTGAGCTGCCGTGGCCTGCTAGGCAGACTCGCCAGGTAGTTAGCAGCCCCCTTGACAGCTGTGGACCCTACTATGCCTGCAGGGACCTCCCGTGCCCTCCAAAGATGTACAAGAAGCCGTTAAAACCGGCTGGCGTTGGATCGGACGAGGTTAACTCGTTCTTGGTTTGGGCCAAAGGCAAATCTTGCAGAGTAAGGAGCATAAACCAACCCGTCTTCAGAGAAAGCATCGAGGCTCCCGGGAGAGCAGAGCACGAATCCCGGTTCACAGACCAGGACTCAGCAGGCATTTTTGTTTTATAACGAGAAAACTCGCCAGACGATTGTAATCTCGTGTTGATTCAACTGATCAAAATAAGTTTACGTTTTTATTTTTGAAAGATCGGGTGCAAAGCCAGGGAGAGAGTCCTGACGTCTCCTGTCGTCTGTGCATTAGGGCACCTGTCACCCGACGACCTCCGAGCTCCTTTGAGAGAAAACAAGATGGAATTTCCAGAAAAGGCTCCTGGAAGAGTTCTAGACTGCTCAGCGGCACAGGGCCCTTGCACAGACGCTCTGAACACGGCAAACCCACAGGGCATTCGTCTGTTTGTTCTCTGAGCCTCAGAGTCAGGCAGGGCCCCTGGCAGCTGGGAGGAAGGTTTGTTGAATGAATGAATGCTCCCCTCCTCCAGCTGAAATCCCCCTTCGGGGGCACTGGTCAGCTGTCGGCCCCCAGGGAGAGAAGACAAAGGTCTGAATGAGCCTTGAATTGGCAAAGTGACTCAGATTCTTGGAAAATGCCAGTCTTGTTTTCCACTTTGATGCTCTATTTTGGGAAGAGTCGCGGGGAGCGGTCTCCTCCAACATGTCTGGGCTTTTCTTGGGAACTCTCAGCAAAGGGCCAGTGGGCGAGCCGAGCACCGGCGGGCAAACTCCCTCCTTCCTGTCCTGGTTTGAGTTAGCAGCCGGGGCGCTCCGAGCTGTTGCATCACTGCAATAAATGGGCTCATTGTCCCGGCCGCGAAAGGGACGTGTCCCCGGCAGGGACCAGGCAGGCGTCTCTTTCTCTCTCCTTTTCTATTTCTGACGTCTATTAATAGATGCTCTGGGATGCAGGGGACTTTTGGGGGGGGGGGGACGCTAGGCTTCAAGCGAGGCCTTGCCGGCGTCAGGCGGCTGTTTCCGGGGTGACCCGGTTGTTGGGCGTCCATCCCCGACTCGGTTGTGTTGGGAAAGGAGACCAAGTACCCGTAGCAGGAAGGTGCATCCCCACTCCATCACCTTAGCCTTAGACGATGGGTGTGGGATGGACCCACTGTCCTACCCAGGTGAGAACAGGCAGACTATCACCCACCACAGAGCCGGGGTGGGAGGCACACCTGTCCCAAAGGCACCACAGCTCCCTTTCCCACGAGAAATCTCAGCAGCGTGGAGGACGTGGGGCCAGCACGGGGGCATAGTTGGTAAAGTCATAGCCTGTGGCGCCAGCATCCGTTATGAGCACTGGTTGAAGTCCTGGCTGCTCCACTTCCAATCCAGCTCCCTGCTATGGCCTGGGAAAGCAGCAGAAGATGGCCCAGTGCTTGGGCCCCTGCACCCGCATGGGAGACCAGGAAGAAGCTCCTGGCTCCTGGCCTCGGATTGGCCCAACCCTAACTGTTGCGACCACCTGGGGAGTGAACCAGGGGATGGAAGATTCTCTCTCTCTCTCTCTCTCTGTAACTCTGCCTTTCAAATAAATACATAAATCTTTAAAAAAAAAAAAAGTCAAAAGAACTGTACTATGTTGTGCCAGGTGAGACTTAAGTGTCACAAAATTAAGGTTTCAGCGATCATGAATCATCAGTTCTCCCTGTCCTGTTGGCAGCTTCTGCCCTTGCGAACCTGCTTTCTGGCTAAATGGACTTGGAATCTCCACGCAGTACTGCGGGAGAGTTTGTGACGGTTCTCAGGAATGGGCAGAGCCAGGAAACCTTGATGTCCCAAGTACGCGTGTTCCCAACTGGGACAAGCAGGGCGCCGCTCCGCCTCTTGTTCTCTGCTGTGCAGAAGCTGCGCAGCGCGTGTTTCGCACTCGCGTGCTCTCTGTTGGTGACTGCGCTGTTCACGCGACCCCTGGGTGCAGCGCTTAGCGTGCCGGCTGGCGTTCCTACGTGCAGGAGGCTATGATGGAGAACGTCTGCCTCTCACACTGGCTCCTCCGGCACGATGAGCTTTGTCCAGGCACGAGTGATGCTGCTACCGGCCGTGCGGTCACTGTTGATGAATCACAGTGCATAGGAAGTAAGGTGGCTTTAAACACAAACACCCGACACGCAGTTATGGGTCCACCAGCCGACAAAACACCGCGACCTGAGGCTCACGGGAACCCGAGCCTGTGCGTCCCCCAGGCGCTCCGGACTGAATGTGCCCGGGCAGGCTGGGGGCAACTTCTCCAAACACAAAGCAGCAGCCACAACGTGGCCCGGGCACGCAGCCGCACCTGCTGGCTCCCGCCCTGTCCGGGCTGTCTCCGAGCTACGTGGCAGAGGAGAGGAGTCGCAGCAGGCCAGACACACGCCCTCCTGGCCCCTTTCAGAAAGCCTGTGCCGTGGAACTGAAGGCTGCTCTCAGCCCGGTCTACCTCGGCAGAGGCAGGTCCTCTGACTTCCAGACAAACCGGAAGGAAAACAGCCCCAGGCCCGCGTGGCTTGGGTGTAGCCCCTTCTTCACTTGCTCTCTTGCTCACGCCATCGGCTCACCCCAGCGTTTCCAGACATCCTGCTTTCCACTGGGGTTCACACGTGCCCCCCGTAAGACTGTGTCCTGTCTGCGAGGGGAGGGTGGAGATAGTGCAGCGCCCCCTCTGCAGCTTGCGGGGGCTCACAGCTCGGAGAAAGCTACTTCTGCTCTCTACACCTCAGTCTCCTCACCTGTGCAATGGGCATATTAACCGTACTTTTACCATTCTCTAATCACTAGGTGGGCCCGTTTCATGAGAAATTAAAGACAGGGCATTGTTTATCAGGACGATGGTTAGGAAGCCCCTGTTCTAATGCGTGGCCTGTACAAAGTGCTTTGTGTTATAAAATTAGAAGCCGGGAGGGGAGGGTGCTTGGCACAGTGGTTAAGGTGCTGCTCAGTGTGGTGGTGCAGTAGGGGTAGCATCACCTCCAACACCAGCATCCAGTGCCCGCACCCTAAATGTAGGTTTGAGTCTCGGCTGCTCCACTTTCAACTCAGCTCCCTGCTGATGTGCCCGGGAAAGCAGCAGACGATGGCCCAAGGACTTGGGCCCCTGCACCCATGTGGGAGACCTGGATGGAAATCTAGGATCCTGACTTGGGCCTGGCCCAGCCCTGGCCATTGAAGCCATTTGGGGAGTGAAGGAGTGAATCTGTGGATGAAAGCGCTCTCTCTCTCTCTCTCTCTCTCTCTCTCTCTCTCTCCCTATCCCTATCTCTCCCTCCTCTGTAATTCTGCCTTTCAAATAAACAAATCTAAAAAAAAAAGAAGAAGAAGAAGAAGGATGCTGCTTGGGATGCTGGCTTCCCGTCCGGAGCCTGGCTCCCTTCCTGCTCCAGCTTCCTGCTGACCCACGCCCCGGGGGTGATGGTCCAAGTGAGAGGCCCAAGTAAGGTTCCTGCCCTCTAGCTAGGGCCTGACCCAGCCCTGGTGGTCAAGGGCATTTGGGCATTGAAACAGCAGAGGGAAGATCTTTCTCTCTCTCTCTCTCTCTCTCTCTCTCTCTCTCTCTCTCTCTCCCTGTGCGTGTGTGTGTGTATCTACCTTCAAAATAATTGAAAATGAATAAATAAAAATTTTTGAAAACAGAACCTCAGGCCGGCGCCACGGCTCACTTGGCTAATCCTCCACCTGCGGCACCGGCACCCCGGGTTCTAGTCCCGGTTGGGGCACCAGATTCTGTCCCGGTTGCTCCTCTTCCAGTCCAGCTCTCTGCTGTGGCCTGGGAGTGCAGTGGAGGATGACCCAAGTGCTTGGGCCCTGCACCAGCATGGGAGACCAGGAGAAGCACCTGGCTCCTGGCTTTGGATCAGCGCGGTGCGCCGGCCGTACCAGCCATTTGGGGGGTGAACCAACGGAAGGAAGACCTTTCTCTCTGTCTCTCCCTCTCACTGTCCACTCTGCCTGTCAAAACAAACAAACAAACAAACAAACAGAACCTCAGAGGTGGCTGTCAGCGGTTGGAACAGCGGCTGGCGCAGAGAGGGGCAGAGCGCTGTTGCAGGAGGATGCTCACTCCCCCTGACTGCAGCTCGCCGCACCCCCGGCAGCAGGAAGGCTTGTCCAGGCCAGCACTGCCCCCAAAGCCCAGGCCAGGACCTCAGGGAGCTTGGGCTAACATTATTAGCCCAGGAGAGACCCACTCTGTAGGCCCTGCCCTGAGAGGGAGGCCCTCCTGAAATCCTGCACCCTTGTCTCCTCTCCCTGTGGCCCCAGTCCTCACTCTGCTGGGGGACCGGAGAGGCCCAGAGGAAGCCAGTGTGGCCAGCGGGCAGGAAGCCAGAGAAAGAGAGAGCCCTTGGCCGGGGGGGGGGGGGGAGAGCACCTCACAAAGGGTCTCCTGGGTCGGGTTAGAGGTCTGAGTTTTATTTATTTATTTATTTTTAAGATTTATTTACTTTACTTGAAAGAGTTACAGCGAGAGAGGGAGAAAGAGGAGAGAGAGATCTTCCATCCGCTGGTTCACTCCCCAAATGGCTGCAACGACCGGGGTTGGGTCAGGAGCCAGGAGCTTCTTCCGGGTCTCCCACGTGGGTGCAGGGCCCAAGCTCTCAGGCCGTCTTCCACTGCTTTCCCAGGCCATAGCAGGGAGCTGGATCAGAAGCGGAGCAGCCGGGACTGCAACCGCCACCCATATGGGATGTGGCCGCATAACTACAGGCCGGCCTGGCCTCTGAGTTTTATTTCCAGGGTGATAAGGGGCCATTTAAAATAGAAAGATCAGAACGGGGAAAGACAGATGCCACTTCTACTGTGAAACAGTGGTTTGGGCTTAAATTTTAAAAGACTCCGTGTGAGGTCACTTTAAAGTTCATGGAAAGTGGAATTAAAAGATTTATTTTGGTGCAAAGGACTTTTTAATTCCATGCATTTTTTTCTGATTATACATTTCCCATGAATTTTTTTGAAGACTCCTATGCTTGGTTTTCGAACTTTTCCGTACCAATCCATACACTTACCTCTAACCCCGTCTGCCGTGAACTTGCACCCTCCTGTTCTGCTCGGGCACTGAAGTCGCTGGTGCAAGGACTTCTGGTCTCCCAGCTGCTCAGGCCCAGGGCCCTCCACGGCCTCCCCAGCATCCCCACGGCTTCCCACGGGCTCTTAGCCCACCCCACTCTGAGGTCAGAGTTCAGGGTCAGTCGGGGGGGGGGGGGAAGCACCCAGAGGCCACACCTGGAGTCTCTGGCCCCAGCCCTCTGGGTCAGAATGCTCAGCCCCAGGTTCCACCCATCTGCTCCCTGCACCTGCCACAGTGATACAAACACTGCTGGGACAGCACATCTTCCTGAAGTACCAGCCTTCTGACCAACACACGTGCCTCCCTCCCAACTTCTCCTTCTGTGCAGTGAGTTTCCCGTGACCCACACGCACATGGAGTCAGGGCTGCTGGTTGGCGGATTCTGTCTAGGACGTCCAGTTAGATTTGAATTTCAAACAATGTACGCTTTTGCTTAGTCTAAGTCTGTTCCGAATATTGCACGGGACACTCACGCTAAAAAAAAAAAATTATTGTTTATCTGAACTCTGTAACTGGGCGTCCTGTTATTTTATTGGTGGATCTTGCCCTGGCGATGCAGGAACATGTTCTCTGTATTTGTCCTGCTAAAAAAATTATAATAATAATTAGCAACAAGTTTTTATTTTCTTGAGCTGCTGAAGTGGCCTCCGCAGGGTAGGTCAGCACCTCCTCCCCTGCCTGCCCCCACCTTCATGCTTGGAACTGCGAAATCTGGGCTCCAGTTTCTAAGGCCCGCAGGACCAGGGTGTAAATACCTTTCTGAATAAGCCGGGATCCAAACAAATCAACCGGCCCCCGCCCGCCCCCGCCCTGCAGTCGGTTTCCCTCTCGGTGAGCGCACCAGCTACGGCAGGCTGTAGCCGTCCACTCGCTATCCTGGCCATTTTCTCTCTGTTTGATGCTTAATGATGTGCTCCTTGCAAAGGGCATTAGAAAGCATTCCTTGTCAGTCACCCGCGCCCCCAGGCACCAGCAACCTCGCTGGGCCCTCCAAGGTAATTAGCGGCAATCAGCCCACTACGCACGGGGTCTGCGGGACCCCACCTCCGCCGAGGCAGGAGCCAGCGTCCTGCAGAGGGAAGCTGGTCACGTCCCCCTCTGATGTAGGACGGCTTCGCGCCGCCCAAACCCAGCAGAGCCTGCTGAGGACGCAAAGCTGAGAACCGCTGCCGAGTGGACCGCTTGCTTTCCAGAGCGAGAAAAACTCTCCCAGCCTGGAGCGCGGAGAACTCTTCCCCCTTAGGCTGTTTCCAGACTGTTTATTTCTAGTTCCTCGAAAAGATTTGCAGGCAACAGGAAGGAGGAGATGACAATGATTAGCTAAAGGTGCTCTTGGACCAACACACACCGGCTTTTCTGAGCGACAGAAAGAGAAATCAGACAGCAGGAGCTCAACACTCGGAGCATCTTTCCACCCTCTCCAAGTCTACACATTTTCAAATACTGGAGAATGATCCAGATTTGCATCAGTATCCAGAACCATGACGGAGGGTGATTTTCCCTGGGGTGGGCATCCTGGAACTGGGGGAGTCTCCGGCCAGGTGCACCAAACTGTGCAGAGAGCAGGCTGGAGACTTGAACAAAGTGCTCCGAATCCCCCCTCCTCCTCCAGAGTGCGAATAAAAGGAAGTCAAATGCAGGGGTGGGGGCAGGGGGCGCTAAGAGAGACAAAGGGTCTAGTGAGCTGAAATGCGCAGGGCCCCTCCCATCCTGCCTGGAATCGCAGTAGTAAGAGGCTCTTGTACGCCGGAACTCCTGGGGGGGGGGGGCTCGTGTGGGAACTGGAGGAGTCCTGCCCACACCTCCTCCCATGGGCAGAGGGGACACACGGTTTAGTTCATTTCTCTGCAACCTGCCTGGTCCAGGGTGTGGGCAGGGCTGAGATGGAGAAGGCTAGGTGGGTGATATCTGGGAATACGGCAAATACGCCGAGCAGGTGCACCGTGCCTGGTGGGCAGCACCTGTCCTGGGTCTGACCTCCCAAGCCAGCCAAGGCAGAGACGCTGCTGCTCGGGTGCAGGGAGCCCTCAGCCTGCAGGGCAAAGTGACTGATGGCGGCGGCAGGGTGACGCCAATCAGAGGGAGGGCGCCACCCCAAATGGGGACACAGACCCTCCCCTATTCACACAGGATAAACACACCCCGCAGGCTGCAGGCTGCGCCCCCTCCCCTTAATGGGGATAAACACCCTGGGGCCCACCTTCCTGGAATTCCTGAGCCCTGGCTCAGTGGGAGCTCGGAGCCCTTCGTTCCTAACCTGGGGCGGAGGGGGGGGGGGAGCTCGGATCCAAGCCAGGCTGCCAGCAAGCCTGTGCAAACCCTCAAACGTCTTCACAGTTTCCGTTGACCAAAACGTTGAGAAAACGCGGACTGGGCAAAGACGTGGGGAAAACGAACGAGCTGATTTTGGGGAGCCAGGCTGAACGGGTTTCTTTGAGACACAGCTTGGCACTGGGCTAGAACATCGGTCAGGTTCAGCCAGGAATGGAGCAGGCAGGCTTTACCTGGGGAGAGGAGCACTCAGGCAAACAACGGAGCGAGCCCAACCGGCCCTCGGCACGGGGTTGGCTGCGCCGTGGCTCGTTCCCGCCCGCGGACGCGAGAGTGAATGGAACAAAGTGCAGAGCCATCTGTACAGTGTGTGGCCTTGAAGGGTGGGTGCAGCGGACGCGTGTAGGAAGGCAGGGGGCGGTGGCAGTGGTCACCCCGGGGGAGACACACGGCGGGGAGGGGGCCGCGGTGGGGGGGGACTTTCCACTGTCTCCGTTAGGGGGGACAAGGTGTACCATGCATTAACGTCACTAAATTCCACTTCTGTTTTGTGTCTGAAGACGCATTTGTCCCACACTGCAAGCCACCCGGCCACCGGGTAATGCCACCCCAAGCAGGGGCCACACTCTGTCACGATGTCACTTGCTGTCATTTCTGTGCCCCGTGTCATTCCCGACTGTGGCTTTGGCACCTCCTCCAGGCAGCGCGGTGCACGGGCAGCTGTGGAGGGGGTGTGACTGCAGGGGAGCCAGCGGCCACGGAATTACTTCTAATTGTGGTGGCTTTGCTGAACCGAGAGAGGAGCGGCCACAATGAGACCAGAGGCCCCTCTCCCGGGGCGGCCCCCACGGCCTCTGCCCGGGGTCTCAGCGTTTGCCGCAGGATCAGGGCGGCAGCGCCAAGGGGCGATTTCATGCAGGCTCCCGCGTGACCAAGGCCAGAGCACTCCAAGCCCTCCATGAGGGCTCTGCTCCAGACACAGGTCTCTCTGCCCTTGGATATTAATCATTCATCTTACGGAGGCGCCCGGAACGGCGCGCAAAGTTGGCTTGTGCAGATGTATCCCTAGCGACGCCGTTTTAAAGGGGTCCATCGGTGGGCGACTGCTGACACCAGGGAGGACGCGTTCCCACCGCAAAGCAGGTCGCAGCCATTTGGAGCGGAGTAGCCGTGCGCGTTCCGTGTCTGCCGGCACAGGATAATGTCAGCGGTCACGCCGATCCCCCTGACATCCTAACAGGGCCACGCGTGCGGCACACGTGTGCGGCAGCTTATGTAACCGCGCGGGGCCGGGCGGCGACGCGGGGGTGACGGCTTCCCCTGGGCTCTGCGGGGAGGGCTCCCGCGTCCCGGAATGTTTTTAAAACGGAGCGGTGGCTTCCACCGCCAGGACAAAGGGGAGCGCAGGTGACCGCCCGCGGGCCGAGAGCGGCTGGGGGCTGGATTCGTTGATGTCCTACGAATGCGCTCAGCTCGGGTCCAGCGGACGCCCACCTGCCGTGCGGCGGGGCAGACCCGCACACTCGGAGCTGAGGGGCAGAGAGCGCTGGCACCCGAACCCGAAAGCACCGCGCGCACCTCCGAGCCGGGACCACGTGAAAGCCCCGCGCCACGGGCCGCGAGGGTCGGCCGCGGCAGGCCGAGGCGGCTGTTCCACGCACCCCACGTTGCCTTCGAGAAACCAAATAACCGGGTTCTATGGGGGGAGGGGTGGCGGCGCCCCTGTTCCCGTCCTCCAGAACGCCGAGGCGGGGGCTGCTTCCCTGCGCCCCGGCAGGGGCCCCACGTTGGCTTCTGGGGAGGCGCGCAGGTGCCGGCACCGGGGCCAGTGCTGGGCGGTCCGGACGCCGAAGACAGAGCAGCTTCGGGGAGGTGGAGGGGCCTCCCCCGGTCCCGTCGCCACCCCCGCTGGAGGCCTGCGGCGGCCCCAGCGCCCAGCCCCGCCGCTGACCCCCAATCTGTCGCTCGGCCTATTCAGAGCGGAGAGCGGCGTGGCGACGGCGGCCGGGCCCCCAGGCCGCGGGGCTCCGAGCCGGCGAGGCCCCCTACGGCTCCCTGCGCCCGGCCTCCGCGCCGCCTCCGGGCGCCCCATTCAGCCGCGCCTGCATACGAAAGGGCCGGCCATTAGATCATCGTAATTATCCCATTGACGTCGCCCGGGGGCCCCGGGGGGCGCGGGAGCCCATCAAACGCGCGCGTAATGAGACGCCGCGGGCGCTTTGTGCCGCGGCCCCTTTCAGGCGCATTCGCCGCGCTGACCCCGACCCCGGCGCCGGCAGCAGCAGCCCGGAGCGCGGCGTTCGCCTTGGCACGCACGGGCCGCGGGCTTCCTGCGCCATTGTGCGGCCCGGCCGGCCGCTTTGTCCCCGCGCGGCCCCGGCAGCTGTCGGCGGCGCCGCGCGCTGTGACGAGAGGGTCCTCCCCGTGCGCCCCGCGCAGTGAGAAGGTGACTTCCTCCCGAGCGCTCCGCGTCCGCGCGCCGCCGCGAACTTCCTTAAAAATCCAGAAAAACTCCAGACCAAGCAGGATCCATTCGGCTCGGTCCGCCGGATCCCTTCGCCCCGCGCGTGGACGGCCGCGCGTTTCTCCTCCCTGCGCGCCGGGGCCGACGCGTGCGGCTCGGCCGCGGCCCCGAGAAAGATCCGCTTGGCGCGCAGCGCTGGCGGCTGGGTAAAGGCTGCGCACGCCCCCTTCGCGGCACATTTTCTGCACGCGCGGGGTTTGGTGTCGTCCTGTGTGACCGCAAGCGTAACTTGATCTGCACACAACTGGAGAGAGAGGGTGTCCGTTCACTTCGCATTGGCCAGGCGGCCAGAGCTCAGAGAAAATGGCGTCGTAGGGCGCCAGGACTTGGAAGAAAAAGGAGATTTTTTTTTTTTTTAATGGTTACTGGTTACCCACGACTGGAAACCCTTATCCGTTATGTGAAATAACACTGCGACTCCACTATTCCCCATATTTCACATGAGTGGGGAAAAAATGAATTGCTTTTCAAAAAAAAAAAAAAAGGATGATTTTCGGAAAAAAAAAAAAAGCATCAATTTTCCAAAAGACGGCTCAGGATGGGTAAAGTGGCTCTGGACAGGAAAATCGTGGCTAAGTTTTCCGTGGTTGGGCTTCGCCACCAGCGAGTGCAGCAGGCGCCAAGTAGGGTAGCAGGTTTTCATTCAAGGCAAGAAAAACCAAGTTTCAACCAAACGCAGATGCTGTCCCCAGGAAGGAGGTTCCAGTGCCAAGAGCAAACTTGTGTCTCGGTGGCGAAGGCAGCCTTTGGCTTTCGGTTCTTGATTTGGCTTTCCTCCTGCACGCTTCCCACCTTGCTCCTGCCACCTACGTGCGGCTCCCACGGCCTCTCGAAGCACTCCCTGTGTTTCCTAAGGTTTCTCCCTGTGACCCGAGTCCCCATTCCCTGTCACTTCAGTTTGTCACCACGTGAAACCACTCGCTTGGGGCTTAGTGAAACAAAACGGCCACAGCACAAGTTAATGGACTTAGAAGGCTCCCCCCCCCCACTTCTCTCTCTATGTAACTGACTTTCAAATAAATAAATAAATCTTTTAAAAAGAAAAAAAGAAAGTTAACCTGCCGTGCCTGCCAGGGTTCTTGGCGAGGCAGACGGCCTCACGAGTAGTGCCCAGTGTTGGTGTCCAGTGCCTTCCAGGAAGGCCCACACCTGTGCTGAGGGCTCCACGCCTTGTCGCTCACACGGGGATCACCAAAGTCCCCCTGGATCCAAGATTCCAGAAGTCGGTTGTGCACAGGGGAGTGAGTGGGAGGAGGGAGTCGAAGGATCGGATACCCTGGACACACACTTAGCTCACAGGGGTGAAGTAACACGGTTGTTGGGATGGGGGAGAGAAGGTGTGTGGGGAAGGTCTGGGGACAAGAGGGGACAAGATCCCAGTCTTCCGTGAAAGGAACAGCTGAGAAGACGTGAAATGACAGTAGCCGTGTCAGGTTACAAAGTCCCCATTAGCAGTCCCCAGGGGAATGGGGGATTGGCCACTGGGATTAGGAGAGGTGGAAACGAGGAGAGTCCATTGAGCTGTGGTTATCAATGCTGGGGTTTCCTCAGTTGTCTGCTATAAGTTTGTGTAAAAGCTAGGCAGAGTGAACAAGTAAGGGAGGGGGAATTAAAGGCAAAATCAAACAGGTCAGTAGGCAGGCTGCAGGTGGATGGGGGAGGAGGGTCCCCCGGAGAGGAGGAGGAGGAGGAAGAGGAGGGAGGGTTTTGTCAGGCAAACAGTGGGGGATAGCTGATTTGCCCCACTTTGCAACACTGAGGGCAGGGCGGGGCCCAGGACTCTGGCTTTCTGAGCTTGGTGCCCTGTTATGTAAAGTGGGATGATGATGGTTACCAGGCACACCCCCCCTCCCCGTCCGGCCCTGTTCAGGTCCGGAGCCTCCCATGTGCCTGGCCTGGGAAGTCAGAACAAGGCAGGCAAGGCCCCTGGCCACTGGAGCACTTCGGATGGAGTTCGATGCTGTGAGATCCACAGAACAAGTCACGTGACCGTGAGAAGTGAGGAGGAGGGAAGTGAGGAAGGGGGATTTGATGGGGTCCGGGCCGAGCTCACGCAAAGAATCAAAAGAAAAGGGTGAGAGGCAGGGGTGCCGTCTGCTGAGTGGGCAGCTGCGGGCCCTGGGGCAGTAGAGGTGGGGGCAGCGGAGACTCCAGGGTGAGTGTTGCCCGGGGTGAGAGAAGTCTCTGGACAGGAAGTTCCCGTGGATCCACAGGAGACGACACCGGCAGCAGGTGCGGGCACTCGGGGCTCAGCAGAGGCCGGAGGAGGTGAGAGTGGAACAGACTTAGACGGTGCGGAGGGCTGGCCGAGGGCAGAGCACAGGCCTGGGGAGGGACTGAGCTTGGCCCCTAACGCAGGGCCAGCAAACTCGCCCTTGGCCACCTCTGCCTGACCACTGGGTTTTATAAATAAAGCTTTATTGGCACACAGCCACCCCTACTCATGGACATGGACTGCAAAGGGAAGTTGAGGCAGCAGTTGACGTGGAGACCAGATGGTGGCCGAGTGGGTGAACCAAATGCCTTGGTCTGCCGGGAGTGGGGGGTGCCCAGGAACACAGGACTTCCACGTTGAAACTGGGCCGGGCCCCAGCATACCACACAGCCCTGATCATTTACCACCTGGCTCTTTGAAAGAAAGGGAAAAATAAGAGAGCTACAGAGAGGAGGGCAGACCGGGAAGGCCCTCATTCCCTTGATACCATCCCGAGGCAGGACCTAGTCACCCGTCCATGCCCAGCTGCAGGGGAGTCTGGGACATACAGCCCCTCTCCTGGCCGCACCCCCCTGGCAGAACTCGCACCAGCTTCTCCACCTGCGGCCCCGGCCTGCTCAGAGCTTTCCAGATCCTTCCCATCAAAATGAATTCCTCCTCTCCTTCTGAACTTTCCAGGAAATGCGGCTGATTCCCTTATACCGTCTTTGTTTTCCACCTTGAAGTCCATTATTCTATTCCCAGGAGCTCCCTCCATTGTCCATTTCTTGGGCCTCTAAGACACGGCTCTGCCAAGGGTAGGGAGGTTGTTTATTTATTTGAATGGCAGAGCGACAGAGAGAGAGACAGAGACGGAGAAAGAGAGAGAGGAAGAGAGAGAGCCAGGGACTCCAGCAGGACTCCCTGGACCTAGACCATCTTTGGCTGCTTCCCAGGCGCGATAGCAAGAAGCAGGATTGGAAGCCGGGCAGCTGGGGCTCAAACCCGCACAGCCACGTGGGATGCCAGCATTGTGGGCAAGAGCTTAAACACAGTGCCATGGCGCCAGCCCCCAGTGCTACGTGCTCACGACCAGCGCAGTGCCTGGCACCAGATCAGACGTCCCGTATGAGGGATGAGTCGGGAACAGCAGCAGGGGACGGGAGCAGGTATGGCAGCCTCCTCCCGATGGGTCCTGCCTCACCAATTCCTGTCCCCTGCCTGGATCCTGAAGCCCAAGGCCTCCTAGAAGGGAGAGACCTGTCAACAATGGCAGTGCAATGTCCTGAGTCCTGTGGGAGAGGTGAGCCCGGGAGAGAGGTGAGCCCGGGAGAGAGGTGAGCCCGGGAGAGAGGTGAGCCTGGGAGAGAGAGGTGAGCCCATGAGAGAGGTGAGCCTGGGAGAGGGAGGTGAGCCCGGGAGAGAGAGGTGAGCCCGGGAGAGAGGTGAGCCCGGAGGAGAGAGGTGAGCCCGGGAGAGAGAGGTGAGCCCGGAGGAGAGAGGTGAGCCCGGGAGAGAGAGGTGAGCCCATGAGAGAGGTGAGCCTGGGAGAGGGAGGTGAGCCCGGGAGAGAGAGGTGAGCCCGGGAGAGGGAGGTGAGCCCGGGAGAGGGAGGTGAGCCCATGAGAGAGGTGAGCCCGGGAGAGAGAGGTGAGCCCGGGAGAGGGAGGTGAGCCCATGAGAGAGGTGAGCCCGGGAGAGAGGTGAGCCCGGGAGAGAGGTGAGCCCGGAGGAGAGAGGTGAGCCCGGAGGAGAGAGGTGAGCCCGGGAGAGGGAGGTGAGCCCGGGAGAGAGAGGTGAGCCCGGGAGAGGGAGGTGAGCCCGGGAGAGAGGTGAGCCCAGGAGAAAGAGGTGAGCCCGGGAGAGGGAGGTGAGCCCGGGAGAGAGGTGAGCCCGGGAGAGGGAGGTGAGCCCGGGAGAGAGGTGAGCCCGGGAGAGAGAGGTGAGCCCGGGAGAGAAGTGAGCCCATGAGAGAGGTGAGCCCGGGAGAGAGGTGAGCCCGGGAGAGGGAGGTGAGCCCATGAGAGAGGTGAGCCCGGGAGAGGGAGGTGAGCCCGGGAGAGAGAGGTGAGCCCATGAGAGAGAGGTGAGCCCGGGAGAGAGGTGAGCCCGGAGGAGAGAGGTGAGCCCGGGAGAGAGAGGTGAGCCCGGGAGAGGGAGGTGAGCCCGGGAGAGAGAGGTGAGCCCGGGAGAGGGAGGTGAGCCCGGGAGAGAGGTGAGCCCAGGAGAGAGAGGTGAGCCCGGGAGAGGGAGGTGAGCCCGGGAGAGAGGTGAGCCCGGGAGAGGGAGGTGAGCCCGGGAGAGAGGTGAGCCCGGGAGAGAAGTGAGCCCATGAGAGAGGTGAGCCCGGGAGAGAGGTGAGCCCGGGAGAGGGAGGTGAGCCCATGAGAGAGGTGAGCCCGGGAGAGGGAGGTGAGCCCGGGAGAGAGAGGTGAGCCCATGAGAGAGAGGTGAGCCCGGGAGAGAGGTGAGCCCATGAGAGAGGTGAGCCCGGGAGAGAGGTGAGCCCGGGAGAGAGGTGAGCCCGGAGGAGAGAGGTGAGCCCGGAGGAGAGAGGTGAGCCCGGGAGAGAGAGGTGAGCCCGGGAGAGGGAGGTGAGCCCGGGAGAGAGAGGTGAGCCCGGGAGAGGGAGGTGAGCCCGGGAGAGAGAGGTGAGCCCGGGAGAGGGAGGTGAGCCCGGGAGAGGGAGGTGAGCCCAGGAGAGAGAGGTGAGCCCGGGAGAGGGAGGTGAGCCCGGGAGAGAGAGGTGAGCCCGGGAGAGAGGTGAGCCCATGAGAGAGGTGAGCCCGGGAGAGAGGTGAGCCCGGGAGAGGGAGGTGAGCCCGGGAGAGGGAGGTGAGCCCGGGAGAGAGAGGTGAGCCCATGAGAGAGGTGAGCCCGGGAGAGAGGTGAGCCCATGAGAGAGGTGAGCCCGGGAGAGAGGTGAGCCTGGGAGAGAGAGGTGAGCCCGGGGGAGAGAGGTGAGCCCGGGAGAGAGGTGAGCCCGGGAGAGAGGTGAGCCCATGAGAGAGAGGTGAGCCCGGGAGAGAGGTGAGCCCGGGAGAGAGAGGTGAGCCCGGGGGAGAGAGGTGAGCCCGGGAGAGAGGTGAGCCCGGGAGAGAGGTGAGCCCATGAGAGAGAGGTGAGCCCGGGAGAGAGGTGAGCCCGGGAGAGAGAGGTGAGCCTGGGAGAGAGGTGAGCCCGGGAGAGAGAGGTAAGCCTGGGAGAGAGGTGAGCCCGGGGGAGAGAGGTGAGCCCATGAGAGAGGTGAGCCTGGGAAAGAGAGGTGAGCCCGGGAGAGAGGTGAGCCCATGAGAGAGGTGAGCCCGGAGGAGAGAGGTGAGCCCATGAGAGAGGTGAGCCCAGGAGAGAGGTGAGCCCGGGAGAGGGAGGTGAGCCCGGGAGAGAGGTGAGCCCAGGAGAGAGAGGTGAGCCCATGAGAGAGGTGAGCCCGGGAGAGAGGTGAGCCCATGAGAGAGGTGAGCCCGGGAGAGAGGTGAGCCCATGAGAGAGGTGAGCCCGGGAGAGAGGTGAGCCTGGGAGAGAGAGGTGAGCCCATGAGAGAGGTGAGCCCGGGAGAGAGAGGTGAGCCCATGAGAGAGAGGTAAGCCCGGGAGAGAGGTGAGCCCATGAGAGAGGTGAGCCCATGAGAGAGAGGTAAGCCCGGGAGAGAGGTGAGCCCATGAGAGAGGTGAGCCCATGAAAGAGGTGAGCCCGGGAGAGAGAGGTGAGCCCATGAGAGAGGTGAGCCCATGAGAGAGGTGAGTCCGGGAGAGAGGTGAGCCCGGGAGAACGCACATATAAGCAGGCCGGGCTCCCTGGATGCATCTTCCAGCCTGGAACGCAAACGGTGACTTTCAGCCGAGGGAACAGGTGGTCTGAATGCTCAGAGGCCAGGCCAACACTTCAGTTTTTGCAAAGTGCAGCTCGGACTTGGGCAGAGTGAGCCCTGGGGAGGGTCCCCATCTACCGGCCTGAGGGCCTTGACCCCATCCTAGGGGTTGAAGGGTTAAGCCAGGAAGTAACAGGATCTGACTTAGAGTGTAGCACTGTGACAAATGAGTGGCAGCTGTCCAGGGACCTCTGCTAGGACAGGATCGTAAGGAGGCCGGACAGCAATGACATTGAATGACGGGACCCCGGGTAAGGTGACAGAGGAGAACCCACTCTGAGCTTCACCATCTGGGAACCAATAGGGAGTGGTGGGGACTGTGGCAGAGTGGATGGCACACACCTGTCTACACCAGGGATTCCCAGCCTTGGCTGCGTGTTCTCAGCTCTGGGCACTGACCCGTGCACCACACGCTGTTGAGCACATCCCTGGCCTCTACCCACCAGACGCCTGTTGTGGCGAACGAACGAACGTGTCTCCAGACAGTGCCAGAGGACCCCGAGGCGAAATCACCCGGTTGAGTAGCCCGGGTGTACCTGGCACGGCTGCCACTGTCCCGTGG
The DNA here is from genome assembly GCF_033115175.1 of Lepus europaeus. Lineage (NCBI taxonomy): Eukaryota > Metazoa > Chordata > Mammalia > Lagomorpha > Leporidae > Lepus > Lepus europaeus. Next base: position 120,718,257 of record NC_084836.1, on the reverse strand, counting down.
GAATACCGACCCCACGCTCTCCAGCCTCCCCGTGCTGTCGGTCTCTTCTCACATTTCACGCTAGCAAGGATTTGTTTTTTCAAAAGTGACAGCCAATGCCACGTGTGACAAACAAAAGCTGGCCCAGACCCCGTTGGCGACCTTGCAGGGCGCAGTCTGTCGCAGCCTGCGAGGTGTGAACGGGAGTTGGGACTCGTGGGAGGCTTTGTGCTTCCTGCCCCACAGGGCCTGCTTCGTGGGAGCTTCCACTGAGCCGTAACTTGCTCCACATTTCCCGAACAAGGAAACAGAAGAGTCCGGCAGTGCACCCCACAGGTCCAGGTCCCTCCCTCCACCCCACGTTCCGGCTTGGCGTGCACACCCGGGATGCTTCAGTTCACCCAGGCCCATTGCTCGCCCCCGCCTCCCCGCGCAGGGATGCAGGAGCCCAAGAGCTCATCCGACCCCACACATCCACCAGCGCTTCCTGGGACACACAGGGGAGCCACACACGCTGGCTCGCCCAGCCCCCTCCGTATGGAGAAAAGCGAGACCATGTGTGGGAAAATGATGTGAGCTTTGTGGTGGTCAGGACGGCGAGTTTATGCTCCGGATAAAAGTAAATAAAACAAACCCTTGTTCCTTACAATGAACATCAATATTTATTCTTTGCACCGCTGGCATTCGGGGCTGCCCCGCCCCTCCGGGTCGGGACCACGTGTGGCTGCGTACTCACTCTGCCTCCCCCTTCCCTCTGTGGCCGGGGCCCTAGACAAGCCCCACCTCCGGTTTAGAGGTTCAGTGAGATTGCGCAGACTCGGGGATCCGATGTGGGGGTGCCCCGTGTCTCCCCGCTGAGAGGACGTTTGCAGCCAGCTTTGGGATCCGTGGGCAGGCCTGCCACGGAAGTGACGTTTGCAGAGGAGCTCCCGGTACCTGGGGCCCTCTTGGAGCCTGCACTGGGCTTCTCATGCCCGGAGAGGCCGGCAGCACCATCTTCCCAGGCTGCCCTCCGGCCCCATCAGGTCTCTGTTGGGCACCTGATCTCCCAGCACCCTTGGCCTTGAGTGCACCTCGCTGTCCCCGTCCACCCTCTGGTGGCTCCACCTGAATAATTCCATAGCGCCCCTCCGGCCCCGGTGTGCTGGTTCTTGCTTTGTCCCCACTCCCGTGCGTGGTTTCCCAGGGGAGGCTCCAGGCAGTGTCTCTGATGTGCATGGAACCCACCCCGAGGAGCAGCTGGGGACCCCGAGCCAATGTGGAAAGAGCCAGAGTCAACGACCTCTCTTCTGCCATTCACTGCATCATCTTCCCACGACACCCGGGCAGAACTGGCTGACACCCGGGCAGAACTGGCTGCGCCCGAGGCTGTCCCTGCCAGGGTTCCACAGCAGGCACAGGTCCGAGAGGCTCGGGAAACGGAGGAATTGGTGACCACACTTCCCTTATTCCAGGAAGGAACGATGGCCCCAAACTCTGGCGTCTGCCAGGAAAGCCCAGTGTGCTCCAGCCGGGGCAGTGCTTCCCAAGCTGCTCAGGACACCGGAGGCCTAGGAGTGGGCCCGTGAGACAGGACGCGCACCCAGCGGGCACCTCGTGGGCCCCACACGTGGGCCCAAACCCCGCGTGGCTTCCCCTATGTTGTGTGCTTTCTGAGCGAGGATCCATACTCGGGTAGATACTCCAGTCGGCGAGGCGAGACACCGATAACGCACGTGGACGTGGGCCAGCGTCACACTGCTGGAAGAGTTTCTCGAAGGCGAGCAGCCAGCAGTTCCCAGGCGGGCACTGCAGCTTGAGCCGTGCTTTGAGCTGCCTAGCCTGGGGCATTAGCTTGCCCATGGTGCACCTGCTTGGAAGCTGAAGATGCGGATTTGGGTGGGCGCTGGGAGCAGTTGAGGCTGTGGCTGACTCGGTTGGCCATGTATGGGTCCCTCTCCTTGTAGAAGGACGCTGCATTGAGCAGTGTGTCTTTTTCTCAAGGAACCCACCCCATTCTGAGCTAGTTTAGGCAACTGATCATCAAGAGGTGGTGCTGTCTAGAGGACCCAACAGCGGGGCGTAGCCAGGGCTGGGGAAGGACCAGGGACCCGGATGCAGACTCCCAGCGCTCTCCACCTCGTGTCGGGCTTCCTCCCCGTGACCATGTGAAGTCGCACACTGCTGTTTCCTGCTACGCATGCAGCTGGCCTCTCTTGGAGAAACCTGGGGCCTTAGGAGTTGTACCTTCCAAGGGAAGAGACAGGCCCTGCCCGAAACCAACGAAGACTCAGATCCCCGTCTCGCTGTTGGCCAGCACTGCCCTCCGCTCCTAAAGGCCACTCCCTCCTCCACCTTCAAAGCCAACACAGACGGTCTCGCTGGTGCAGTCCTTCTCCCACTTTGCACTTCAGAATTTGCGGTTCGCTACCAGCCAGAGGAAGCTCCCTGCTTGTAAGGGACTCATCCACTTTCCCCTGGGGTCAGGACAAAGTCAGTGTGATGAGCAGCGGGACCTGTGTCACACAACCCCCTGGCCACGTCACCTGAACGGCCATGGGCATGGTGATCTGTAGATCTATAGAGCTGGGGATCCGGGCAGGAAGTCTCAGAGACAAGACGCTGGGATTCTGTCGCGTGCGCCTTCCATCAGGGAAGGAGGCCTTTCCCGGAACACCTGCAGCAGACTCTCCAGGGCCCTGCTGGCCAGAACTGGGGCCCAAGCCACATCTGGCTGCAAGGAAGCGGGAGCGGGAGCCTCGGGCACCTGGAGGCGGGCTTGGCCAGGGAGGAAGAAGATGGGGGACGGAGTCCGCCGTCGGGGTAGCGGTGGGGACCGTGCTGCTTGCTCAGAGCAAGGGCCTCCCCTCCCTCTTGGTCCAGTGCATCAGCTCACTCACATCCTCCCCACAACGTCGCCTGTCCTGGTGGGGAGCAGTGGCTGTCGTGCACACACAAGGACCTCGATGCCCACCTCTCCCAGAGCCCAGAGGAGCGTGCGTGGGGCTGCTGGCGCTCGCTCTCGTGTTGTTAGCTTCCGGTGCACAACAACGCATCGCAAACTAAACAGCGAGTGACAGCAAACTAAAAAAAAATCCTTACCGTTCTGTGGCTAGCTGGGCCATCTCTGGTCTGGAGTGGCGGACGAGGGCCTGGCAGGTCTCGGATGGCCTCGTTCACTTGTCTGGGGCCGTGGCTGGGACAGGCGGTCCTGTGTCCGTGTTCCTGTCCTCGTGGCGGCACAGGGCTTCCAGCAGCGGCAGGAGAGGCCAAGCCAAGCTCCAAAGGGTGGACCGATCAGCCTGGCCTCGCAATGGGAGAGGCCCACGCTCCCCAGTGGGGTCTCCACGAGGCACAGATTTCCGTGCGGCAGAGCGTTGTTTCTTGGTGGCTGGGTGGCAGCCCCCCCCCCCCCCCCGATGCCCTCTCTCTGTTCACTCGCACAGAAAGAAGAGGCCTCACCCATGCATCCAGCTGCCCCTGGCCAACACGGCTGTTGGGGTCGCGTGGCTTCCTTTACTGAGTGCACGCCGGAACCAAGAACCCACAATGCACCTGCCTGGGAAGAGTTCCATCCCGGTCCCAATCACCTATACTCTACGGAAGTTTTCCAGTTGGGGGAAAATCCATTTTATGCCCAAAGTTTGCACGTCTCAGCATTGCAAAGTCACTCTTGTTGACAACTAAACCGAACTTCTCCCGAGACGCATCGGATCCACCTGTCAGGGAGAGGCATCCTCTCAGGCACCTTGATCACCTTTTCATCACCGTCTGCAGGCATCTGTCAAAATGTTCTGTGCCTTATAAATATGCATAACACAAGTCCTCGTAGTCTGTGCTGGGAGAGGGTATCAATGCTGCAATTAATTAGTCTAATTTGCATTCAAGACTATACATAATTAATTTCTTCATTAAAAGCTTTCAACATTTCCTTGTGGAGAGTGCAAAAGATCATTGATGAGGTTTGGAGAAGCAATTAGTAATAAAATCTGTCAATGCCGGGCTGGGGCGGTAGCAGCAGGCGAGCCCGTGCCAGTCACGGCCGGGACGAGCCTCTGACTCGGACGCGTTCGTTTTTCTGCATCTCTCTCCCAGGCTGTCATTTTCCGTGAAGACAATTCTCTCTCTTCTTCCCGGAGCTGTTCGTCCCCCTCTTGCGATGTCTATAGGCTGGCTAATCAGGAACCCCTGACAAGTAGATCGTTCTTGGCCTTGTGGTGTTCTGCTGGGCAGAGTCTAAAAAAAAAAAAAAAAAGTCCAGTACTAAATATTCCTGCAGCAGCCGCTCCAGCAACACAGCAAGAAGTAGCAGCGACAACACCTGCTGCTGCTGCTTCCAAGGTGCGGCTGGAAACTTCACCCAGGGCCTGCGGAACCGAAGGCGCTGCTGCTACCAACAAGTGAGGCCGGGAGGTGACAAATCAGTTGCACCCGTCCAGTGACAGTGACAGCAGGGCTGAGGAGGCGGGGTGGGGTGGGGAGAGACCTCAGGACCCACAAGCCGAAAATTGCATCCCACCTGCCCTCGTACTCGTTTGCTGTGGCTGCTGTGACGAGTCACACCATGTGCTGTGGTCCTGGAGCCCGGAGATGGGGAAGACCAAGCTGTCCACAGGCCTGCTCCCTCCTCTCCCTCTGGGGAGAATCTGTCTCTCTGCCTTCTCCAGCTTCCCGGGCACCTGCACTCCTCGGCTGTGGCCCCGTCCTCCTGCGAGGTCGGTGCTGGCTGGGGCATCTCCCATGCGCACCGCTCAGACGGCTTCTCCTGCCTCCCTGTTTCCTTTCCGAGGGCCCGTGTGATGCCACCAGGACCACCCGGATTATCCAGGAGAATCCCCCCATCTCTAATGTAATCTCACAGGCAAAGTCTTTCGTTGCATAACAAAACGCGTTTACCAGGTCTAGGCAGCAGGACCTGGACACTGGGGCTATTGCTCTGCTGACCACAGACCCTTTCCAGAAAAAGTATGTTGGACCAGGAGATTGAGATCCGGAGGGCGTCCTTTAAAAAGCAAACTGGAGGGGCTGGCATTGTGGCATAGTGGGTAAAGCCACCACCTGTGGTGCCAGCATCCCATGTGGGCGCTAGTTCATGTCCCAGCTGCTCCACTTCCAATCCAGCTCCCTGCTATGGCCTGGGAAAAGCAGCAGAAGATGGCCCAAGTGCTTAGGCCCCTGCTACCCACGTGGGAGACCTGGGTGGAGTTCCTGGCTCTTGACTTTGGCCTGGCCCAGACCTGGCTGTTAGGGTCATCTGGAGAATGAACCAGCAGGTAGGAGATCTCTCTCTCTCTCTCTCTGACTTTCAAGTAGAGAGATAAATCATATTAAAAAAAAAAAAAAAAAAGCAGCAAGCCAGAGTGAATTTCCTCCTCTCTAAGCCCTCTGAGGGCTCCCCTGCATTTACTCCCCAAGACCCAGGCCGGCCCGGCCCTGCACCCACCCCTCGCTGCCCACTTCTGCTCCCGTTTCCTCTCAGTCTCCCTTGGCCAGGCTGACGCCATCACCCACGTCATGCACAAGCCTCCCCCGGGGCCTTTGCCCTGATTGTCCCTCAGCGCGGCAGCTGCTTCCTAGGCTCAACTTTTCTTTTTCTTTTCTTTTTTTTTTTTTTTAAGATTTATTTGTTTATTTGAAAGTCAGAGTTATACAGAGAGAGGAGAGGCAGAGAGAGAGAGAGAGAGAGAGAGAGAGAGAGAGAGAGAGAGGTGTTCCATCTGCTGGTTCACTCCCTAATTGGCCGCAATGGCCGGAGATGCGCCGATCTGAAGCCAGGAGCCAGGAGCTTCTTCCGGGTCTCTCACATGGGTGCAGGGGCCCAAGCACTTGGGCCATCTTCCACTGCTTTCCCAGGCCATCAGCAGGGAGCTGGATTAGAAGAGGGGCAGCCAGGTCTCAAACCAGTGCCCATATGGATGCCGGCGCTTCAGGCCAGGGCATTAACCCTCTGTGCCACAGCGCCGGCCCCTCGGCTCACCTTTTCATCCCATCAGGTGTCAGCCCCTCGTGAGAGAAGCTTTCGCAGCCCCCCCCCCCGGCGGGGGGGTCTGTACCCTGCTCTGCTCTTTGAACAGCACTTCCCTCTCCTGGCTCACGGCGCAGCTTCTCGGATGCGTGTGTTCAGCGGGCTGAGGATGTCCCTCGAGGACGGGAATCGGACGGCTTCGCTCCCTGTGGTGTTCCGACGCCCAGCCTGTGGCTGCAGCGAACCTAACTCTCAAGCCGGGGCTGTGAGAGCACAGCGTCTCAGATGGGGACAGGTGGCCGCCCCTTGGGGCTGAGCCGGCGGTTTTCAGGCAGGTCTCGCAAGCGGGGAAGTCGTGGGGTAACTGGCAGGGAAGGAGGGCACACCTGCACGAGGGAGGAAGCGGCTCAGTTCCTTGCCGGCCTCACCGTCTGGGAGCCCAGAGCGCCTGCGGCCAAAGCAGAGGTCTCTTCCCCGACGTCTCAGCCCTGCTGCCGCTGTCCACGGATGGGTGCGGCTGGGTTTGGCGCCCGGCCCTGATCTCTCAGCTCCTGGCCTCGCCTGTTGGCCTCACAGTGGCCAGCTTGGCTGGGTCTCCTGCATTGTTTAACAGACACAGGCAATTCTTTCGGTTTGAGTTCTCAAATGCCTGCTTAGTGATTAGCGGTATTTGTTGGCAGGCTGGCTGGACGGACGGATGGACGGATGGATAGACAGTGGCGTGTTTTACCCACGGCCCAACAACTAGTGAGTGGGGGAAGCAGGGTTTGGGTCTCTGAGCTCTTTAAGCAGCTCAGGGGAAATGGCCCCACCCTCCGGGCCCCTGTCGGGAGGAGAGGCCCGACTGGGGTTTTTCTCCTGGGTCTGCTCCCGTTTGCTTCTGAGCCGTTTTCTCGCTTCCGGCCGTGAAGGACTTTGTGCTGTGTGGCTCATGGGAGGCCAGGAGCAGAGCCAGCCCCCCATGCACGCTCGGCGTCACTGCTGGGGTCCCTGGCTCACTTCTCCATCCGCCAGGACCCAGAGGCTGCCTGGCCTCCCCAGTCAGGAGCCAGGAGGTGCTGCCTGGGCTCTGCGCTGCTTCCTTCTCCCTTCTGGGTCTCCGGTCCGCCATGGGCCACAGGAGACCTCCAGGGGGGAGATGCCTGCTCCACTCTTCTCCCAGGCATGCAACACGCATTCGTCCACGCTCTGTGCAGCATTCAACACGCATTCGTCCACGCTCGGGGCATCGCCCAGGGAAAGCAGAGCTGAAACACCTTCCCTCTTCCCAGCAACACCACTGCCCGCCCCCTTCCAGGACCGGAAGGGGAAGAAGCCAGGGGACAGCTCTGGGCTCCCCCAGGGGCAGGGACACCTGCCGCTTCCTGTCAGAACACAAATAAGCCACTGACCCCGGAAGCAAAGGCAGGTAGCGCAGCGCTATCTCTGCGGAGCAAGGTAGCTCCCAGAGCCCCTACGTGGGCTGAACAACAGAAAATATAGAAGTAGCATAGGGCGGTGCCGGGGCACAGTCATAACCCGCACTGCCATTGTGAAAACCGCAGTGTAAACTATCGTTGGGCCCTGGTCATGGGTCCCCAGGCTCACCCGAGAGGGCCCTGGTCATGGGTCCCCAGGCTCACCCGAGAGGTGACGTCAGCCTTCGCAGAGGAAAAGGTTCTTTGAATTTAGAACAATCAAGGAGTCCCAGCTACCAGCAGGAAACAGCTCTGTGTCCACAGCTAAGGAAGAAAAATCTCTTTATTTTTTTAAAAAACACTGAAAACAGCCAGCAGTCCAAGATCTCACTTTCTTCTCCCGAGCCGCTGCAATGTCCTGAGTCCCCGAGGAATGCATAATATTTTTATATTCATTGAAATGACCCACACCCCAAAATAATCTTCAGTGCTCTCGGTCTCTCTCCTCCTCGCACACCTTTCCGGAGGCAAGCCCAGCAGGTAGGTCGTCTGCTGTGTGGAGGTCTCCGTATAAAACCCCTCTTTCTGGGTGCTCTAAGTTTGGAGGCTCCCTACATGCATGTTTACGTGTGTAGCGTGTGATTTTGTCACGCACTGCGGCAGAGCAGCAAGTGCCAATTCACGGTCAAAGGAGAAACCTTGCGAGAGGCGGCAGTGTTGTCATAGAGGTAATTGGACCGCACTGGGGTGTGGTGTGGCCAGAGGGGTGAGGGCAAGCCACTTGGGGTGCTAGAGATGCCCGGATGCCCCGTTTATAATAGAAATCAGGGTCCCCTGGTTAGAGCCTCTCTAGTTGTGAGGCACTCTGATTTCGTAACTAATGCTATCGGACCTGGGGCCTTGACCTTCCTCTCTGGGGGCACCTTAGCCAGCTGCTGTTGGGGAAGCTCACATGGGTGGGCCCAGCACACGCCTGGGGCCCTGCCAGACCGTATGTCTTCTTAAAGCCTGTAGGGGACAAGGGACAAACTGTGCTGGTTTTGATCTGCTCCACATGACAGCAACATCCATGCTTCTACCTTACAGACTCTGAAATGTGAGTTGTGCACTGACCCAGCCACTCATCAGAAACTTACCTGGAATAGCAATGGGTGGGTGGCCGGGCACCGGGCCTCCTGCAGCCCTGAAGAACGGCCTTCCATGTTTTCATTTCCCATTGACCACAGCAGTGTTGGCCCCATTTTGCAGGTGATAAACTGAGACTCAGAGCCTGACCTCTGCCCAGGGGTCGCCAGCGCGTGGCAGAGGTGGGTTCTGCTCGGCGCAGCTCTGCCGGGTTTCTGTGAATGGCCACCCTCGTATCAGTGACCATCCATGGAGCTCCTCCCGTGGCACACACATTGCACGGTCCTGGACCCGCCCTTGCTCTTCTCAGATCCTGCAAGGGTCCCGATCTCCCCTGATAATCAACAAGCTAGAACAACGTTATACAAGCAGCCCGGTTCCATCTGGCGGAGTCTTGTCTTGGAGAAGAGAAATTAAATAGGAAATCGTCACAACCTACCCAGCTGTAAACATCTGACATCTAGGCATCAAAACCATATGCACGGGAAAGGTTGGGTAATGGGTACCAAATCGGAGTCGGATACAAGTAATTAGTTCCTAGTGTTGCGCAGCGTGATGGGGGGGATGGAGGTCACAAAAACCGAGCGCATATTTGAGGCGCAAGAAGAAGAAAGGGGCTCCAAGACCCCAATCCTGCAGCAATGGCAGAGAGGGGGCAAGGCTGGGGACCCGATTTGGTCAGTGCACGTCCTGCTCATTTGTCACACAACTATGTGCGACTACTGCGCATTTCAAAAACCCCACTCTGTTGGCCCCACAGAGAAAACTTGGGGAAACCTCCGTGGCCAACAAACACGTCTTTGCTCAGATTTAAGAAATGTCCTGGCGCTGTGGCGTAGTGGGATCAGTCACCAGCTGAGGCACCAGCATCCCTACGTGCACCTGTTTGCGTCCCAGTCACTCCACTTCCGATCCAGCTCCCTGCCGACGGCCTGGGAAAAGCAATGGAAAGTGGCCCAAGTGTTTGGGCCCCTGCACCCACGTGGGAGACCTGGGTGAAGCTCCTGGCTCCTGGCTTCAGCCTGGCCCAGCCCTGGCCGAGCCTTCTGGGGAGTGAACCAGCAGATGGAGGATCTCTCTTTGTCTCCCCCCCACACTTCTTTTTAGCTCTGACTTTCAAACAAATAAATAAAACTTAAAAAATAATGTTCTGAGCTGTGGTCCCCGTTATTTCTGGAACTCACAGGTCTTGAAGATGAGGCTGTGTTTGGGGTGGAAGCTCTCGGCCCAGCGTCTACAATGGTTAATGGGCAGATTCCGCGCGGTGTGGCAAGGTGGGGAAAAGCAGGAGTAGAAGCAGATAATCGAGCAGTCAGTTAATCCAGAAGAACACACATTTCTGAATTCTTACCTCTGATCACGGAGTGAGACTCCCCCCGCCACACTTGAAGTAAAGCTTTGATTGAAGGCCAGTATCCTAAATGCCTCCCCAGTACTTCTATTTGAGAGACACAGAGAGTGCGCCTCCATCTGCTGGTTCACTCCCCAGATTCCAACAGCTGAGGCTGAAGGGCAGCTGGGAATTCAACCCAGCTCTCCCGTGTGTGTGGCAGGGACGCAACCACTTGAGCCATCACCGCTCTCTCCCAAGGTCTGCATGGGCAGGGAGCTGGCGTCAGGAACCAGAGGCAGGACTCAAACCCAGGGACGCTGGTGTGTGTACTACTGGGCTAAACACCCATTCATGCACAATGTTTTGAATGGGCGACTTGAACGGACTCTGATTCAGAAGCTGTTGGGCACTGGTACTATCCATCCACCCATCTATCCATCTATCCATTCATCGACTCATCTAGGCTCCTACCACATACTAAACACTTTTCTAGGAGCTAAGCACATATCAGGGGACAAAACAGGCAAAATCCTTATCCTCCCGGAGCTTAAAATTAAGCAACATTTTAAAATAAAACACAAGAGGTATCTGACAGAAGTAAGCTCTTTAGAGAGACATAAGCCAGAGGAGGGCGCGAGGGAGCTGGGCATCAGGTTGGGGTCAGAGTGACCTTTGAGGGGAGCCGTGGAGGGAGTGCATGGCTGTCTGGAACGTGCAGGCCGAGAGAAGAGAGGGTGCGAACTGCCAGCAAGTCCATAGCTCCAGACGCAGGAAGTCAGACAGGCACCGGGCGGTGAAATAGGGCAGATCACAGGGTCCTGGGGCTCCTTGAGAGCTTTGGTTTCACCCTGGTGATGGGAACCTCAGGGGCGGTGATGAGTCCTGCCGTGGCTTAACAGGACTCCTCTGGCGTCCAACGGAGAACCGAAGGGGGCCGGCAGGGAGCTGTTCTGGAATCCTAACATCCTAACGCTCTCCACACACCTTTTCAAAGAGGAAGCACCGCCAAAGGAAGTCTGCCTTCTTTATCCTTTGCAGGACGTGGATGGGTGGGCGGGCGGGTGGGCAGGACCAGAACCCAATAGCTTACGAACACTTGCTATGGTTTGAATGATTGCCCCCTCCAAAACTCATGCTGCAACGTAGCTGCCTTTGTAAAGGTGTTAGGGGTGGACCTTAAAGAGGGGATCGGTCCGAGAGGCTCCTCCCTCCTCAGGGGTCCTCGTCTCTCCCTCTCCCCTTCTTGCCCTTCCACCTTGCACTCTTGCCAGATGCCAGCACCTTGACCTTGGACTTCCCGCCACCAGACCGCTGACACGTTCCTATTCTGTATAAATTACCCAGTCGCGGGCTGTCGATGTTGTGCGATCATATGCAGATGTTACCTAACAGGACTCACGCTGGAACCAAGGACTCTAAGGAAGAACATTTTGGGGGTTTTCAAGGCTACGGTTTCTATAGGAAGTGTTTACTTTTCTACCCAACCTTACTATCTTCCTAGCATTGAGTGATACTCACTGACTGTGTACACCTGCCCAAGTCCCTGTGCCCCCACCCCAAAGATGAGGTCTTGTTCCTGGACCTCGTCTAGCCCATCCAATTATAAAACTGGGGGACAATTCATGACAAATATTCAAACTGAACTAGACCTATTTTAGCTGCACAGCAGGGAGGTATTTTACAGGGTTGAGTTGCTATGAGGACAACATCTAGCATCAAGCAGGCCCCAGAGCTACAACAGTGCCTGGAACACAGCAGACACTCTTCAAAGATTTGTTGGATGGATGGATGGTGGATGGGTGGATGGGTGGATGGATGGATGATGGATGGATGGGTGGATGGATGGGTGGATGGATGGATTCCTTCAAATCAGGACCTAATGTGACTCTCACAACAAACTAAGTGGAGAAATTTTCAGGGTTGAAGATTTTATGCATCAGGAGGTTGAGGGGATGAAGGCGACCTTTGCAGGGATGGATTTAAATCAAAGAACGTGACAGAGCCGGGGTAGGGCAGGTGTGCGGCTGCAGCGTGAGGTCACACCTTTCACAAAAGCCAGAAGGCTTTGACTGACAGCCTCAGGAGAAACCCTTTGTCGCTGAGGAGATCAAAGGGCTCTGCTCAGAGCTCTGAGCCCTCATCCTGGCTCTCGGGGGCTGGCCTTCAACTGCCCTCAGCCACCCTCCATGGGAGCTTGTGCTCCAGGGTTAGCAAGAACCTGGGTGTCATTGACTCTGACAAGAGGCTCGGTCCAGGGCTGCTGGAGGGCTGGTCCCAGGCCAGGTGGGGGAGGGAGCAGAGAGAACCAAGTTCTGCAGATACCAGAGGTGCCCCGCCCACAATGTGGATCTGGCCCTCTGCTCCTGAGGCACCAGGTTGAATAACCCACACTCACACAGCTTGAAAGACAACAAACAGAAACGTCACGACGCGTGGTGGGGAGGGACTTGCAGGGGCTGACCTGCCAGCGAAGTTCAAGGGCAGGCGTGACGATGTTACCCAGTCGTGCCGGGCTCTGGCCGGCCCTCCAGAAACTGCAGAGAGCACAGACCACCTAAAACCGAGCCGCAGACCGCGCCAGGCGGCGCAGTGGGAGGAAAGGCCCAGACATTCTGCTTCTGCAGCGGCTTCCCTGCAGGGACAGAAACGGCGGTGAGAACGGACACCCGGGGCCCAAGGCCCCGTCAGCGCGGGGGTCCCGCTGCCTGCAGCCCACGCAACGGCGGTGAGAACGGACTCCCGGGGCCCAGGGCCCCGTCAGCGCGGGGCTCCCGCTGCCTGCAGCCCACGCAACGGCGGTGAGAACGGACGCCCGGGTCCCAAGGCCCCGTCAGCGCGGGGGTCCCGCTGCCTGCAGCCCACGCAACGGCGGTGAGAACGGACGCCCGGGTCCCAAGGCCCCGTCAGCGCGGGGCTCCCGCTGCCTGCAGCCCACGCAACGGCGGTGAGAACGGACTCCCGGGGCCCAGGGCCCCGTCAGCGCGGGGGTCCCGCTGCCTGCAGCCCACGCAACGGCGGTGAGAACGGACTCCCGGGGCCCAAGGCCCCGTCAGCGCGGGGGTCCCGCTGCCTGCAGCCCACGCATCAGGCATGGCGCGGGAGGACCTCCAAGGCATTGACGGCTCAGTCTTTGTCACCCCAAGGCGTGTGTGAGTGCAGCATTTGGGGGTCACTGAGTAGAACAGAGAAGACTGGGATGGGTCTCAATGATGCGTAACTAATCATTGGGCTGCAACTGACAGCAAATCTACTTCATAAGGGATTTATCGGCTCCGAATGAAAAAAGCCAAGGATGAGTCAGCTTCAGGCACAGCTGGGTCCAGCAGCTCATGGTCCCATCACCCAGTTCTTGATTTCTCTGGACCTCTTCTCCATCTTGCAGTAGGAGCCTTGATCCACAGGTCTTCTCTTTGGAAGCCAAATGACGCAGGCCACTTCAAACTCCCCATTCTCATGTCTACTCATGACCCAGCACAAGGGAGCTTCATGTTCCCCATTTCAGTAAATAGCTCTTCCTATCACTTGCAAAATAATATTGAAAAAATTTAGTATAGTCTCAGATTTATAGGAAAGTTGCCAAGATGGCGCGACAGTCCCCACGTGTCCCATTCCCGGCGCGTCTTCCACGATTAACATCAGACATGTGGTACTCACCCGTTAGTGGACGAACGCCGGTACCTCATTCTGAACGAAGCCCATGCTGCAGCTCCGAGGATCCCGCCCAGGCCACGACACTGACCCACCAGGGCCCCCTCTGCTCGGCTTGGCTGGATGACGTGAACACTTGGGATTTCTCTGCTATCTCTCATACAGACTGGGCCATGGGTTTGCAGAGGAAGAGCCCAGGGTCAGGTGCCTTGCTCATCACAACAACTCGAGGAACACTCGTACGGTTCGACCTTGACCTTGATCGCCTGGCTGAGGTCGTGGTCATCGGGCTCCTGCTGACCCTTTCTCCCCCTCACCACGCTGTGCTCTTTGGAGGAAGTCTCTGTGCAGCCCACATGGAAGGGTGGGAGGCTCCTGCTCTTGGAGGAAAAAAAAACACATTAATTGGGATTTTTCTGCATTTCCCCTATTACTTATTCAATCACTTACTTCATAGGTATGGGCCATAACCATGTCTCCTAAACTTTGGGCCATAACCCAACGCTGCTCGGCGCACCTGCTCAGAGGAGTCCTCTGCCTGTTCCTTTGCTTGCCTAGCACTGCCCTCCTGCCCGGCGCAGCAAGATGCTCCAGGCTCACTGTGACTGTTTCCTGTAGAGGTTGGAGCATCTGCCATTTCGCCCAAGACTCCCGACTCCTTTTGTTGCAAGACCTGGGCTCTGGGCACGCTGTGCCTGGGCTGGGGCAGGCATGGCTGTCGCTTTCAGGCCTTCTCCCCACCGGCGCTGTGGCTCAGCGGGTTAACACCATGGCCTGGGGCACTGGCATCCCATATGGGCGCCAGTTTGAGAACCGGCTGCTCCACTTCCGATCCAGCTCTCTGCTGTGGCCTGGGAGAGCAGTAGAGGATGGCCCAGGTGCTTGGGCCCCTGCACCCATGTGGGAGACCCGGAAGAAGCTCTCCCCAGAGAAGGAGGTATCAGACGCTCTTTCTGTTTCCTGGACGGGGCTTCAGCAAGGTCCCAGTTCACTGACCACTCTCTGCATTTGGAGAGGGGCGGTACCTAGCGGCCACAACCAATCAGAGCCCACCCTGAGGCTGGTGATGAGCCCCAGCTGGACTCGAAGTGCAGGGGGAAGAATCCAGGAGGGGAGGTCTTCCCAAGAGCACCCACCAAGGAGAAGCAAGGGCCTGACGCTCGGCCGCGAGGACAGCGCCACGGGGAAGGACCGAGGACCCGTCGGAAAGGAACTCTCTCTGGCGCTGCCATTTTACAAGGCCCCTCTCCTTTGGAGAAAGTTCTGGCTAGTGAGTGATTCAACTCAAGAAAATGATGAATGTCTGGAGCATCTATTCCCGAAGTCACGTGGGCATTTAATGAAATATTTTTAATCTTGTCCTTCAAACCATCCAGCTTGTCTCCTAATAGGTTCCAATTAAATCTTTTTTTAAATTACATTATTGTTAAAGCCTTTGCCGTCTTCACATGATTTTCTCCCCACCGCTCTGAGCCCAACCCTCTCGAAATTGCCTCGCCATTCCGCTTTCCTATTAAAAAATGGAAAATTGCACAATTCACCCAATTAGTCAAATCTGAATCGTATGTGGCTATCACAGCCCAGCGGTTGAATTTCACACACCATTTGAGCAGATATGGTGGGGCTGCCACCGCTGACGTCCCCCACACTCCAGTGGCACTGCTCAATTACAGAAGGGATTACCGGCCTTCCTGTCTCTGTGCCGCTCTAGCAATATGCTATTAACCTTTATTGATTCGTGCTTAAATATATCCAAGATGGGTACATGTTTGCAAATCTAATGTGCTGGTATTTAAACAGAAATATTTCATTAAATGGATTTTCCTTTTTAAATGAAATTTGCCAAATGATTATAAATGACGGGAGACGAGTTTCGAACTTGAACGAGCGAAGGTTCTAGAAGGTTTTCTGTGCTACTGGGTGGGTGGGTTGAGGAATGAGAGATTTTGAAGGGAGAACACACAGCTGCGAGGCAGAGGTCTTGGCCTGATGAGCCGGTGCCCATGAGCGCAGCTCCCGTGCGGGGCTGTTGCAGGTGAGTCCACATGTGGGAGGGGTCGGGGCACGTGCAGGAAGCAGCCGCCACAGAGAGATGACAATGGGTGCTGGTGTCTACCGAGGATCCATCAGCCCTGTCCGTCACACGGTACCATGAGTAAGGGTTTTGGGAGAAATGTCTGCCACCTGGGGAGGCATCATAGAAACGTTGGCAAAGGAAACTTCCAGCCAAGCTGGGCGCGGAGAAGCCGCTACAAGCTACAGAATCCCGACGGCTTACACCTGTCCGTGCCTCTGCGCGCTTACAAGGCACCTGCTCTGCGTGGGTACCATCCAGATAGGCGCCACCTGTGTGGGAGACGCCAGACACCACCCCATGTGGTTTGTCCTTGGAGGGGCAAGACAGAGTCGCTTCCTGGGTGGCTTTAGCAGTTACACAAGTATTTAAGTAGGAAGTGAAAATGCAAGCCAGAAGTCACAGGCACACACTGACCCGCACGAGCCAGGGTGTCCGGTGCCGGCCCAGAAAGCTCGATTCCCTTCGCAGTGGACACACGGGGACGCCCTCCTGCCCGGGGCTGGCGGTGTTGTCCTCGCTTGGTCAGCTCACCTGGGAGCGTGGTGATGGAGCCCGGCCCAAGCAGTTACCGCCTGCCGCAGCAGCTGTCACGGTGAGATAGCTCGGTGATGACTGCCAAGGGCGGCACGTGGCACTGTGCCCCGCGCACATCCAGGGGCCGACTCGGGTTCCGCAGTCTCGGAGTCACCACCGGCTTCTCCATTTCCTGCTCGTCCTCCGGCCGGCTGGTCGGGAGTTCTCACCGGCCACACAGCGGGGAATCGCTCCCCCCGCTCCGAGCCTCCCTGCTTCCGGCCTGGCCCGCACGCCCTCCTCATCCTGCAGCTGATGACCTCCCGTAGGAAGGCGGCAGGCCCTGCCTCTCTCCTGCTCGAGCCCCCAGCACCTTCCCCTGTGGAGCAAAACGCCAGGCCCAGGGCATCGGCCGCTCTGCAGCCTCAGCTGCAACCCCACTGGCCCTGAACCTGACCGCCGAGGGCCGCGGCTCTCCCGGCGGCCAAAGCCGACTCCTCCCAAAGCCCGGTCTCCCCCCAGCGGCGCACCTGTCTGCCTCGGGTCTGTGCCGCTGTGTTTCTCAGCTTTGCTCTTCCGGACCAGGTGGCCCGCACACACAGCCTCCCACACGTCGAGGGCGACACACGCCGGGCTCATTAGCATCTCCTCTGGCCACACAGGGTTTTGGAGCTGAGAAAAACAAGGCTGGGAGACATCGCAGAGCTTGAGAGGGTCCCTGTAGGTATTCGGTTTGACGCGACCGCAGCCATCTTGGCCGTAACCGCCATCTTGCCGGCTAGGTAACCATGATCTTCGTCCCACACTCTGGGGTGAACAAAATCGTCCAGGCAGCCTACAAGCATCCCGTGCGAGGCACCGGCCCCTGCCCTGTTGGTGTTTCCTGAGGAAGCCTGGTTGGCCCTCGCTGGCCATGGGCCACCCTGCTCTAGCCTCTCCTACTGCCTTGGGGTGCAGGTCCGTCTGTCTTGGGGCCGGGCTTCCGTCCAGAGTCCCTGGTACATTTCACACCGGGTAATCCCGGATCCATCCTCTTTCTTTGGACTCACAGCCCCTCCCGCCGTTGGTTCTCAGACGTGAGTTTTCCAAAGCAGTCTCCCTCCCGACCCCCAGGCCGCAGTGCCTGCGCCGTGAGCCACAGACACGCAGTCCCTCTCGGTGCTCAGCGCTGTCTTGGGGCTCCGCCTGGGGCCCGCTCTGACCAGGACAGCACTGTGCTACTCTGTTCTATGCTATAGCCTGGGGGCTGCAGAGCCTGCCTGGCACGCAGTAGGTGCTCACAGGCGCCGTGGGAAGGGTGCGGTACACACGCATGCATTGTGTCCTCCAACAGCCCCCAGGGGAGGGGCACGGTCTAGTTCCATTCGACAGGAAGGAGAAGGAGACGGGGAGCATGCGCGCTTTGCCTGTGAGGTCAGGGGAGCATCCGTGAGACTGCGTCTGGGCCCTGAACCAGGAACCATCTGCCCGCAGGTCTGGGGTGAGTGGTACAGCAGTGAACAGGGCAGCTCGCGTTGGGGGTGGGGGTGAACATTCAGCCAATCACGTGAGAGAGGACTCCTGACCTCACACGGAGAGCAGTGGCCCACAGGAGTGGAGCTAGACCAGGGGCCGCAGGAGAGCATCCCTGGGGTCAGCACCTGGCCCGCAGGGTGGGTTGTGCAAAGATCCTGTGGGTGAAGAGGGCAGTAGCCCAGGAGAGGCATAGGAGCGGCCGGTGACAGAGGAGGGACGAAGCAGGCAGTGTGTGTGTGTCCAGGGTGGGAATTGGCCTTCAACGTAGGGGCACTGAGCATCCAGCAAGGGGTTTTAAACCCTGTTTAGATCGGGAGAGGCTGAAAAAGTTCCCGGCCCCTGCCTGGCACCTCTAATTGGGCACTAGCCTGGGGGAGGGTGCTCCCTACGAATGCAGAGTCCCAGGCCAGCAGCCAGTGCTTCCCACTGGGGAGGTTGGGGGCGGAGCCTGGGATGGGCTGTTCACAGCGGCTACCTGGGCTCTGCCGACCAGGAGGCCAGAAGGAGCCCCTGCCCCTGGATGCCGCCTTTCACCCTCTCCTGGAGTGCTTCCTGCAGACCAGAGCCGGAGAGAAATCTGGAAGAGGATCAGAGAGAAACCCGAGGGTGCCAAGAAACGACCCCCAAAATGAAGAGGCTTCCAGCTCTGGGGCGAGCACAAAGAGGCCCTGAGATGCTCGGTGTGGGTGCCTGCGGGGAGGGGGTAGGGAAAGTGGGGGTCCGGAGCGGGGAGCCGGGCCCGCCCTGCCACGGGCTGGCACGAGGCACTCTGAAGCTGCCGGTGAGCTGCGGTGCCTAGATTGGGGTCGAGCGGCCTTGGCAGGGATGCCGACAGCTGAGTCTTCTGCTGCTCAGTGCAGCCAGCTGAGAGCTTTGCCAGGCGCTCCGGACCCCAGACCCTGAGTGCGTCCTGGGTGCCCAGGGCTGCGCACGGCCGTGCACCGCCTCTGTGCCTCCAGAAAGACCGGTGAGAGTGTCTGCAGAATCGCAGGCGTGGCAGCTCCATCCTGAGATTGGAGCCGAGGGTCTCGGAGCAGGTGGAGACCCTTTAGAAGGCTGCGGGAGGGGACGGACGGACCCGTGGGCAATGCCGCGGAGCTCTGCCCCCTGCCAGCTGTGCAGCCTTGGGGAAGTGACTTGACCTCTCTGAGCTGGGACCCTGCATGGTAAGTACCGAGTCAGCAGTTCTGTGAGGGACTTGTTCCCAGGACTCCCAAGAGCAGCCCACAAAACCCAGGCTCCCCAAGCTGTGGGTGCAGAGCTGGAGCCCAAAGGCTCAGGGAATGGGAACCTGGGGCTAGTTCTACCCGCCTCTGTGGCCCAGGAGAGCCAGCAGCCCTGGGCGTGGCCCCCTTGGTGGCAGATTTGTTTCGGTTTCCTCTGGAAGCTTCTCGCTTCTCCCTGTGCCTCCTGGATGCTGGCCCCAGAGCTCCATCTCGTTACCCATCACAGGCGCTTATCCCCTGCGCCGTTCCCAGAGCAAGCAGCGTGGGAGAGCTAGAGGGCAGAGCCAGAGCGGGAGGTGGAGAGGGGGAAGCGAGAGGAGAGTTTAGCCTGCAGCGGCAAGCACCCCCACCCCCCCCCCACCCCTGCGAGCCTCCCAGCCAAGCCAGAGACGTGCACAGTCGCAAACCCTCCCCTCGTTCTCAGCCCTGAATCTCCCCTGCTGCCTTAACTCCGCCGCCCGGCATTTCCCACTTAGGTTTGGGTGCTGTCTTGGAAAGCGGCCGCTCCCCTTTGTCCAGGCGCCAGAAGCCTCGTTCAAGGTCACGGGGACAGGGGTGTGAGGGCTCCTTGTGGGTTCCAATCCCCGGGGCCTCCACGGTGGGAAAGACCAGCTGCGGGGAGGGTCCTGTGGGTCTGGGCCTCCTCTCTCTGACTCCTCTCCCACCTCCTGGGGTGCTGGTTAGACTTGAGCGTGCGACAAACCAGGAATAATGTTTCAGCATCAGTGTATTCCCTGCGGTATTTGAGATACATCAGAGATGATGGTTTAAGAAGTCCAAACGTTAATGGTAAGTCCAGAATTTTGATGTCCTAATGTTAGACTAATTTTTAAATCTAAATAAGCTCCATAAATGATATTTGTGATATAGTAAATGTTTTAGTATAGTAGTTTAGAATTCAGGGTAAAAATGTTAGAATAAGTTTTTTTTAAAGATTTTATTTATTTATTTGAGAGGTAGAGTTACAGACAGTGAGAGGGAGAGACAAAGAGAAAGGTCTTCTATCCACTGGTTCACTCCCCAATTGGCCGACATGGCCAGAGCTGTGCCAATCCGAAGCCAGCATCTTCTTCCAGGCCTCCCACGCAGGTGCAGGGGCCCAAGGACTTGGGCCATTTTCCACTGCTTTCCGAGGCCATAGCAGAGAGCTGGATAAGAAGAGGAACAGCTGGGACTCAAACTGGTACCCATATGGGATGCTGGCACCACAAGCGGAGAATTAACCTACTGGGCCACAGCGCCGACCCCAGAATAAGGTTTGGCATAACTATGTCCCATGTGATATTTGGGATACACTTATACTAAGTGTCTTGGCAAATAAACTTGGAACTTAATATAATAACTTCAGAATTGGGACAAAAATATTAGAATAATGTTTTAATATAGTTACATCCCATGTCATGTTTGAGACATGCTTACACTAAAACCTTATTTGTTGCTTATTTGAAATTCAGATTTAACAGGGTGTCATTTAGTTTTATTTGCAAATCTGAGATTGGTGGCCCACTGGGTGTGCACGGTGCTCCCACCCCAGCTGCTCACGTGCACTCTCCGAGAGAGGCCAGCCCCCCCACCCCCCCACCGGGCTATGGCATTTTCCCCGGGGAAGGGGCGTTTGTTCCAGGCCTGCTCTGAGGACCCACTTCATGCAACCCCCCAGCCTGCTCACCTGTACTGGAGACGTCCTCCTCGGCTCGTGGGGAAGCTGAGAGCAGGTTCCTGTAGGCCGGGGTCTTTCCCTGCAAACTCCAAAAGGTGAATCCTTCAGGCCTTGTGGGCTGTGGGGAATCAGGCTCAAGAACTCAATTCTGCTTCCGTGGCCAGAAACCGGAGACAAACAGCAGGGTCTGGGTTCCATGAGAGGTGACTGACAGAAACACCTGGGGCAGGTGAAGACTGCTGGGATCCGCGGGGGCAGATGACAGCTCCGGCTCCAACTCCAGCCTCCTGCCGAGGCGGGCCCTGGGAGACAGCAGAAGTGACCCAAGTTGTTGGGTTCCTGCCACTTGCATGGGAGACCAGGATGTGCTCCCAGCTCCTAGCTTCAGCCTCAGGCCAGACGTTGCAGGCATTTGGGGAGTGAAACAGTGAATGGGAGTGTGCTTCTCTCTCTCTCTCTCTCTCTCTCTCTCTCTGCCTCTCTACCTCTCAATTTTTAAAAAGAACCCAATGGAAATCCCGTCAATTTCACTGACACCGCGAGCCGGTCCTGTGTTAGCTCAGTTAAGGAAAGCCCGTGGGTATCTGCGGGCTCCGGGGGTGAGGGGACGTGCCCAGGCCATGGAGCTGGGCCAGCGGTTTGAGCCCCAGCCCTCCAAGCTTGCAAGTGAGCTGGCTTCCCTGGGAGCCCTGTCTCAGCGCCGGGCTCTGCAGCTTGGTGGGGACTAGCGGGGCAGTGGATTTCCCACCCTGACTTAAACATCCGCTTTCTCTACCACTCCCAGGGAAAGCAGGCATCGCAATGGTGCCCGTGGAGCAGCCTGGGACGGGTTCTTTTGCAAAATCAGCAAACCAGGGGGCTGGGCAGCCTCTGAGTCAGAGGGGATGACCGCACACCTGGAGGGTCCTGAGCAAGAGGGGCGGGGCGCTGGCCTGCCTGTCTCACCCTGCCTGCACCCCTGGGCGCGGTCTGCTCAGCCCAGCCGCTCCGCCAGCTGCTTTGCCAGCTGCTTTCCCGGCTGGCACGGGTCCTGGAGATGAAACCAAACTCCTGCAAGGGAACGCCGAGGCGTCGGGAGGCCTTGCATGGCCCTTCCGCAGCCGCGCGTGCTCTTCAGCATGGAGGGAGCAATGACCACTGCGGAGCAGGGTCCTGCCCGTGCTGCGCAGGCTGTAGCGGGAGTGGGGCCACCCACCGGGGCCACCGGGGACAGTGTTCTGGTGAGCAGTCTCTTTCAGGCTGTGCCGGTTAGGGCCGGGACACTGCCTTAGCAAGAGCAGCCTTCCCTCCTCCCTCCATTTCTTCCCTCCCCCATTCGCGCCTTTCACACCCTCCGGAGATGTTTAATGAACTTCTACTACGTGCTGCACGCTATGCGGGTTGGAGACATGGCGTCGCTCTAATCAGACCAGGTTCCCCGCTCAGGGAGCTCCGTGGTCAGCATGGCTGCCCGGGGCCTGATGACACACTGGGCCTGAGTGGCAGGAAGTTCTGGGATCCATCAGTGGCGTCTTCTGTGTGCCCGGGAAGGGGAGGAGGCCTGAGACACCTGGATTTAAACCCTAACTCCATTCTGTGTGTCTGTGGCACTTCAGTCAAGTTGAATGCTTTTCCTGCACTTGGTTTCCAATGACGGCAGCACTGGCTCAACACACCTGCCTCTCCCCGCCCCACAGGTGCACAGAGAGAATGCATGGCAAGGCTTGGCCTGTGGCCCGACCTCGGTCCTGAGAGACCACACCGTGGGGAGAGTGCAGACAGCTAAGCTGGAGCTGACTGGGGCAGGGAGGGCTGGCTCTGTATCCCCGCAAGGAGACCCTGGGCCTATGGGGACCCAGCGGCCAGGCCTTGTCTACCCTGGAAGCAATGCTCTGCCCTCCCGGGAGAGCAGCAGTGCAGGTGGGAGAGACAGTCGGCTGCAAAGGACAGCAGCAGCCAGCCTGGGTGGACAGAGACTGTGTCCTGGATGGAGGTGTGCTGCAGGCTAACAGAGCCCTGGACAGAGCCTGGCTGGCTGCAGGGGCCCAGCCGCTGGGGCTGGTGTTGGCGATGGCTGTGGACGCCATGATCCCATGACCCCTGACCCCTCCCAAGGCCGCGGGTAACACAGGGGCTCCAGTGGAGTGGCTCGGTCAGCCTGGCTGCCTGTGTCCTGCAACACAGGGACCCTGGTCCTTCAGAGGGGCCTCCAGGCCCGAGTGATGGAGACAAGCAGAGGCCCCTGGGGGAAGGAGGCTGTAACCCCCAGCACCCCTGGGAGGGGCTGGTGCTCTGGTGTAGCGGGTTAACGCCCTGGCCTGAAGCACCGGCATCCCACATGGTGCGGGTTGGAGACCTGGCTGCTCCACTTCTGATCCAGCTCTCTGCTATGGCCTGGGAAAGCAGTGGAAGGTGGCCCAAGTCCTTGGGCCTCTGCACCCATGTGAGAGACCCGGAAGAAGCTCCTGGCTCCTGGCTTCGGATTGGCGCAGCTCTGGGCATCGCAGCCAACTGGGCAGTGAACCAGCAGATGGAAGACCTCTCTCTCTCTCTCTCTATCTCTGCCTCTCCTCTCTCTGTGTAACTCTGACTTTCAAATACATAAATAATCTTTAAAAAAATAAAACGCCCCTGGGAAGGACTGCTCCCCACCCGGCCCCCACCCCAGGACGAGGCTCTCACCTGCTCACAGCGCAGTGCGCAGCACAGACGTTCACCTGCCGTGGGAAACGGTGGCCTCCGTCTTCACGTCAGCCTCTCTGCCCCAGCGAAGCCTCCCTAGCTTAGAGGCTGCCATTTTTAACCCCATCCTTCTTTGGTCACAAACCCCGCACTGCTCGTCTGGCTGGGGCCCTGGCAGAGGACGGAGCCCAGACCTCGGAGAAGCAGCACAAGGCAGGGCCGGGCAGGAGGCGTCACCCACCCCACCTGTTCTGGTGGTCTGGGTGGTCTCCATGTAATGATATCTTAGAACATCATTGGAGCAGCTCCAAGTTGCCGCTCTTGGTTCTTCTTGGCGTCGGCACACTTCCACGGTCCGGTCTGTTTTCCCAGGGCGCCTCAGCGACAAATCTGTCTTGTCCCTGGGACTCCCCTGGCTCAGGTCCGCCTCCCAGGCCGGCTCACACGGGGGCGAAACATGCACAGTGTCAGGCCCCCAGTGCAAGCGAAAGCGCCCGCCGTGAGAACGCGGCCCACACGGCAAATCCTAAAGACACCTCTTCCTGGCGGGGACACCACTCGGGAAACTGTCCTGGCCCACGCAAGATGATGCACTCAAGTCGTCCAGTGGGGGAGACCCTGGAGCCAGCCTCCAAGAGGGCGCCTGCTCTGGACACGGCCGCCACGGAGCTGAGCCACGGCGGTGAGCCACCGCAAGGTGGAGATGTGATTTCCCCATGACGTCCCCAAGGGCGCCTGGACCTCTGCCTTGCTATCGCTCACTCTGCGCCAGGGCTGTAGCTAATTAACTCCAATTAGGGTGGCAGGGCGCTCCCTGGGGCGGGGTCCTGTCACTCAGAGCCGTTATGGAGGTGTACTGCATACAGGTGGCGCTCTCCTGAGCCAGGCACCAGCGGGCACTTGGCGAACACTCTTACTGAATCTTTCCAAGGACCGGCTGGGTCAGCCTCTTGAACATCCAAGGGCAGGGGAGAGTTTGGTGCAGTGGTAAGATGCCCCATGGGACACCTGGTCCCATACTGGAGAGCCTGACGCACATGCTGGGGGGCAGCCAGTGATGGGCCAAGCCCTTAGGTCCTTGCCACCCACCGGGGAGATGTGGACGGAGACCCCAGCTCCAGGCTTCCGGCTGGCCTAGCCCTGGCTGTGGGGGGCGTCTGGGGAGTGAACCAGCAGGTGGAAGATTCTCTGTTGTGTGTGTGTGTCCCTCTCTGTCACTCCGCCTTTCAGATAAATAAATAGATCTCAAGGATTCCTGTAGTCGTTTCTCTGTTGCCACGTCCACAAGCTATGTAGTTCCTAATTGTGTGCATTATGATACGTTCAGCTTAAAAGACCTCAGATGGTTTTTACATTGAACTCCAAGCAATGGGGGTGTCAGAACGCGTGTGTGCATTCATTCCTTTTTTTTTTTTTTTTTTTTTTTTTTTGACAGGCAGAGTGGATAGTGAGAGAGAGAGAGAGACAGAGAGAAAGGTCTTCCTTTTTGCCGTTGGTTCACCCTCCAATGGCCGCTGCGGCCGGCGCACCGCGCTGATCCGAAGCCAGGAGCCAGGTGCTTCTCCTGGTCTCCCATGCAGGTACAGGGCCCAAGCACTTGGGCCATCCTCCACTGCACTCCCAGGCCACAGCAGAGAGCTGGCCTGGAAGAGGGGTAACCGGGACAGGATCGGTGCCCCGACTGGGACTAGAACCTGGGGTGCCGGCGCCGCAAGGTGGAGGATTAGCCTGTTGAGCCACGGCGCCGGCCCATTCATTCCTTCATTGAGTCTGTCAGTCGTTCCTCGAGTGTCCACCGCGTGCCCGACGTGCCTGAACACACTGAGGAGCATCAGTGAGCAGACGGAGCCCCCGCCCTCACGGAGTCTGCAGCTGCATGGGGGAAGAATGGCAACACCATGCGTAACCAAATAAAATAACCACGCAGGTGAAACACTAACAGACTCCAAAAGCCAGCATGGAGGCAGCAACAGCGCTCAGTGGTGGGGATTTCCAGGAAAATCTCCCTTTCTTAACATAAACCTTTGACCTGGGAGATGGGGAGACAGCATTCCTAGGAGACACGAGCACAGTCGTGCAAAGGCCCTGGGGTGGGGAAGAGCCAGGCCTGCTCGAGGACCTGATGGAGATCAGCACCACTGGACCAGAGCCCGCAAGGTGGGTCAGGGCGGGAGAGGTCAGCAGGTGGCTGATCTTATTTCTTTTTTTTTTTTTTTAACTTTTATTTAATGAATATAAAAGTTAATGTCAAAGGACGTGTTGGAGGGTTTCAGCCTGGGAGACAGGTGATTTTTTGTCACTAATATATATTTTTTTAAACTGTAGGCTTAGGTTTGTGGCAAACACCCCTGTGCCCTACCCCAGGTTCCCCTGTAGTCACCTGTCACCATGCATCTCACTGACCCAAGCCCCTCACTCTGCACTCGCGCATCTCATGGGCTTTGGCAAATGCACGGTGGCACGGGGTCCACAGCGCGGCAGCACCTGGTGGTGTCATAGCCGTGAAGGTCTCTGCTCGCCTGCTCACGCCCCCCAGCCTCCGCCTGCCCAGCGCCGGGGAACCACTGGCCTTTCATCGTCTCTGTTTTCAGTCTTCCAACACCTCGCAGAGGGCTGAAGCTTCCAGACGGCCTCTCTCACTTGGCCGCACGCGTTCCCTTGCTCTGCGTCCTTCCACAGCTTGACGGCCCGTTGCTCTTCCTTTCTCTCTGCGGCTCTCCCTGACCAGGCCAAAGGCCGAGCAGCACTTTTCCCAGGAAGGACCATTTGCTCGGTGATCTCCTAGGTTTGTGCATCGCACGACTCGAACAACCATCCCTGGCGGCCTTCTTTTCATGTCTCTGCCACAATCGGTGGATTTCTCTCTAAAAATCACATTTCCAGGGAAAAACGCTCAGTGTACAACAAAAAAAGTAAACTGAAAATACTCCCAAAACATATAACTTTAATTTGCTTTAAAATGTGCGCATATACATACAAGTAAGAAAAAGAGAAGACTGGAAGAAAATATACCGACTTTTATAGCAAGCGTCTGGGGTGACACTGATATTCCTCTCTGTGCTTCTCTGAATGTGTCCGGTGCTCTGTAAGATGCATGCAGTGTTTGCCATGAAATGCGCTGTTTGGCTTGAACATGGGGGTGATGTGCTTCTTCCAGAGGGAATTGACCCCCTGGCAACACAGTGAAAAAATGAATCTTTAGGATCCCTGGTGAGCTTTGCTTCTGTGGCAAAGTGTGAAGTCACAAATAAAGCAGCCCGTGCCTCTGTGTGCACACAGAAGGGCAAGAGCGCACACTCGTGATACGAAAGTTCCTCACAGATGATTTTTCCGCCGTAGCCAAGTGAGATCTCTTTTTTTTTTTTTTTTAAAAAGAGATTTATCCATTTGTTTATTTGAAAGTCAAGATTACTGAGAGAGAGAGAGAGAGAGAGAGAGAGAGAGAGAGAGATGTTCCGTCTGCTGGTTCATTCCCCCAATGGACACAACAGCCAGGCATGGGCGAGTTTGAAGTCAAGAGCCTGGAACTCCATCTGGGTCTCCCACATGGGTGCAGGGGCCCAAGCAGTCAGCAGGGAGCTGGATCGGAAGCGGAGCAGTGGGGACTTGACCCGGTCCACGTGGATGACGGCCCTGCAGCTCAGCCCACTGCACCACAAGGCCCCGGGCCCAGCGAGATTCCGCCAGGTGGGACGTTGTCGTCCAACTCATGGGAAGTTTCCTGTTTCTCCAGACGAGGTCACCTCTTCGTGTAAGAAATCGGACACCTGCCTGCCAGAAACCCTCGCTCACGGCTCACGCACACAGGAAAACCCAACGGCATAGTCCAACGGAACACCTGCTTCTGAACCGTCGCGGGGGCACACCTTACTCCTTGGGACCATTCCCTTTTTTTTTTTTTTTTTTTAAGATTGATTGATTGGGCTGGTGCTGTGGTGTAGCGGGTAAAGCCACCACTTGCAGTGCCGGCATCCCTATGGGCTCCAGTTCAAGTCCCGGCTGCTCCACTTCCAATCTAGCTCTCTGCTATGGCCTGGGAAAGCAGTAGAAGATGGCCCAAGTTCTTGGGCCCCTGCATCTGCATGGGAGACCCAGAGGAAGCTCTTGGCTCCTGGCTTCAGATCAGCACAGCTCCAGCCATTGCGGCCAACTGGGGAGTGGACCAGCGCATGGAAGACCTCTCTGCCTCTCCTCTCTCTGTGTAACTCTGACTTTCAAATAAATAAAAATCTTTTAAAAAACAAAATAAAACAAATAGACTAGTTGATGTATTTGGAATTCTGTCAGAGTTCCAAAGAGAGAGAGAGAGACAGAGAGAGAGAGAGAAATCTACCATCTACTCATTCACTCCCCAAATGTCCACAATGGCCAGGGCTGGGCCAGATCAAAGCCAGGAGCCAGGAGCTTCATCCAGGTCTCCCACGTGGGTCCAGGGGCCCAAACACTTGGGCCATCTTTTGCCACTTTCCCAAGCACATTGGCCGGGACTGGAACCAGCACCCATATGGGATACCAGCATGGTGGGTACAACATTACCCGTGACACCAAAACACCGGTCCCAACCTTGCTTCTTAGGACGCTCTTTCCTACTCCTCAGCAAACACTGCTTAGCTCTTTGGAAAAGCTTTCTTGATGCCTAGAGGCACCAGGATCCTCTGGCAGGAGACCGGCCACTGCATGAAAAAAATTAAAAGTTTTTTTTTTTTTCTGCCTAAGACATTCATGCAATGCTAGTTGCATGGACACGTAACGGAAGTACACGTGTAAGTCCACACAAACACGGGGCCCAGCACCCCGACTGTTACGACCCCTGACTCCGTGGGATCCGATATCATAAAGCGCAGTCGGAGCTCCAGGCATGCTAGGCGAGATGCGAGCTTGCTTCTTCCTGGAACTTTCCAGAAGAGTGGTTTCTCCAGGGGTGGTGATTTTATCCCCGGGGCACATTAACTGGAGACAGTTTGGGGTTGTCCTGGCCGAGGGGGAGGGTGTGCAGGGAGGAGGGTGGTGCCTCCAGGAGGACGAGGCCGGGAAGGAGGCCTGGCTGGTGCTGCACGCCACGCCACACCACGCCACACCACGCCCAGGATGGCAGCCACCCCCCACCTCCACCCCCACAGGGAGCTGTCTGGTTGAAAGGTCGACAGTGCTGAAGTTGAGAAACTTTGTTCCAGAACAAATAAAATTCATATTATAAGAACCACGGAAACACTTCCTGCACTGCCAGCCTGCCAATTTCCTGGAAAACCAAAGCTGGTGCTCTTGAAAACCATCAAACAACGTCAAGCACGCTGCCTTGGGGGAGGGCATGCTCTCCGAGACTGCTCACGGATCCGACAGGAATTCCAGCCTCACCAGAGTTCCCTACAGATAGACAGACAGACAGACAGACTCCCTCTGTCCCCGCACGCCTCCCACGCCAGCGCCAGCAGCAGCCCCCACGAGATCTCGCGGGGAACCAGACATCAGCAGGAACCCTGAGCTGCAGAGCCCCTCCCTGGATTTCCTCAAGTGTCCACCCAGACACGGTCACCATGGTCAAAGCTCCATCTGGGACCCCACTGCCCGCCCAGCTCAGCAAAGGCGGAAGCCCCACGAAAGGCCACTGGGCTGGGGGCCCACCAGGCCAAGCCAGGGCACAGGGAGCTTCGCTGGTCTTTGGCCATGGCGGGGATGCGCGAGGCTCACGATCGGTCACAACACCAGGGCCTCCACCCCAGGACCCTACAGCGTAGGTGTCTGGGCTCAGGATGGAGGCACTGTTTCCACCCGTGCCCAGTGCAGTTCAGACACCCACGGAGCCCATCTCCGGAGGCCCACAGCACCCAGCCTGGTCAGGATGGGCACCCAGCTTGGGGTCAGCACACTCTGTGGTGTGCACACAGCAACAGAATCCTCTGTGTGTGCGGCCTGCTGTGGACGCCTGCTTCCCGGTACCTGGAACCTAGAGAGCCTTTTGTGAGTGCTCGTCGAAGGCCGAACACACAGGGTGCCCCCTGCATTGCTCCCACCCCTTCTAGGGGGACACTCCACAGCTCAGTGTGTCTTACCTGCTGCCCCAGCCGCACACGCACACGCACACACACACACACATGCGCAGCTCTGGAGCCGGCGCCCCCCAGCGGAGGCTGAGGTCAGCCCCAGGTCCGACAGTGCCTGGTCCAGGACTCTCCTTCCGTTGCAGGCCAGGGCCACACCTGCGCTCCCGGCCACCTGTTGTAAAATGAGAACGAGGATTTCTGGGAGCCCAGCAGGTGAGCGCGGATCAGGCCCTTGGAACAGGCCGGGCTTACAGAGCACGTTCAGTCAAAACGCTGCCTGCCCCGTGGACAGGGCCCCCTGCAGCCTCAAGGTGTCCACAGGCACACTCGGACCCGCCCCCTCGCCCACCTCTGTCTTCCTTCCTGTTCTCCTTCCTCTTTCCAGCCTGGACTTGGACTGCCCCTCCCCACGCATTTTGCCCTGGTCCCTCTCAGCCCCAGGTATGTCCCTGTGCCATTGCCCGCCTCTTCCTGCCCCCCACCCCTACCCCACAAGGGTGCAGGGGCCCAAGCACCAGGGCCGTCTTCCCCTGCTTTCTCAGGTGCATTAGCAGGGAGCCGGATCAGGAGTGGAGCAGCCGGGACTCGAACCGATGTCCATACGGGATGCTGGCACTGCAGGCCGAGGCTTTAACCCACTGAGCCACAGTGTCGACCCAAAATAAAATAAATCTTTTTATAAAACGGTTCATTTGGAAAACCTGGGGTCTTAGGTATTTTACAACAAGTCAAAATGACGTTCACAAAACAAAACAAGCGTCTGTGCTTGGTGCGAGCCCGAGGATCTCCACGGCTTGATGTGGCTGCATCTGGGCGTCCTGGGGCAGACCCTGCCCTGCCTCCTGGACACAGGCACCCCCAGTCTCCTACGGGACATTTGCTCTGAGGGGACTGGGGACACAGGAAGTCCCTGAGCAGGTGGGCCTGGAAATCTGGCCACAGCCGCTCTGATGGGGCATGGGAGCTTGGGTGCAGAGTGTTGACACCCTAGGGTCTCCAGGTATCCTGTTCTGACCCCTTTTAGGGTTTGTGTGGGGCTGGGGAGGGGTCCCAGGACACTGGGTTTGGGATGCAAGCTCCGGAGACATTCCGGGCAATCCGGAGGAAGCTGTCGCCCTCCTTGCTCAGGGTCACAGCCTGCTCCGCAGCCAGGGATGGCTCAGAGCTGGTCCCTGCTCGCCTCTCTCCAGCCCGCGGCTGGAGGGGGTCCGGGGTGCGGGTGCCGCGTTGGGGGCCGCTTTTTGTCTGGAGCTCCACTGTCTCGGGAGGGAACCAGCTTGGGGACAGCGGCACACCTCGCCCTGCACGCGGAAATAAACAACCATCAGGCGGGAAGGTAAGCACCTGGGCACTCGTGGGAAAGCGCCGTGGCCAGCAGTGCCCATGGAGGGGTGAGGGTGGGGGGGCGGCGGGCTCACAGCAGGTGAATCCCAGGGTCAGGAGCCAGGGAGCGGGTTGGGGTGGGATGGGTTGGGAAGGGGGGTGGGGAAAGAGCAGGAGAGACGCAGCGAGGCAAGGGGAGCCCACCTCAGCGCTCGCCTGCGGATGAGATCAGAGTGACAGCTCCAGGAGCTGAGGCCGCACCCGTGAGCAGGGGCTCCCTGGCTGTGGGCTGGGGTGTGGCCACTGCTTATGCTGAGCTCAGAGCTGGGTCTGAGCACCTCCACCTCCTGCGGGGGCCTCCCCACGAGGGGCACTGCGGGACCCGGGAGAAAGGAGCAGCCTTCTTTCCCAAGACAAACGCTTTCTGTGCAACAGGCGCCTGGGTTACATCAGCAATGGGCCGAGAGCGACCCTGCCCATGGTGCACTCATCACTCGCCGCTGGGTCGGGGATTTTCCAGGTGGCAACAGAGGGTGAGGCCTGGCTGTGCTCTGACCGTGGTCTGGGGCAGAGGAGCCCCTCGGAGAAGGGGACATGGAGCCAGCCTGCCAGGGGGGACACTGGCTAAAGCAAGACCAGTGTCCCCAGCCTGGGCACAGCACCACAGAGCCAGAGGCCTGGGAGGAAGGGGAGGGTGAGGGCAGGGCCGACGCACACCTAGCGGACAGGCAGCGTGGGCTGTATGCTCTGCAGGGCCCAGTGCAGATGGAAAACACAGCCTTCGAATTCCAAGACGGAGGTGGCAGAGCATCAAACAGGGCCTGGGCGCAGGGCCCTGGGCAACCGCCCACGCCACTTGTCCAGGAACCGTCTCAGATGCAGATCCTGGGGGCTCCTGCAAGCTCGGGGTCGTGCATTTTAAGACCTGGAGGGAAGGCGGGTGTTTTGGCACAGCGGCTTGAGTCGTTTGCATAGCATATTGGAGCCCCAGCTCCCTGCTGATGTACCTGGGAAAGCAGCAGAAGATGACGCAAGTGCTTGGGCCCCTGCACCCACGTGGGAGACCAGGAGGAGGCTCCTGGCGGCAGCCTGGCCCAGCCCCGGCCGTGCTGGCCATTTGGAGAGTGATCTCTCTCTCTCTCTCTCTCTCTCTCTCCCTCTCTCTCTGTAACTCTGCCTTTCAAATAAATAAAATAAATCTTTTTTTTTTTTTTTTTTTAAAGAAAAAAGTCCTTAGAGGAAGTGAGAAGATAGGTCCGCCTGGGACCTACCCGGCTGCAAAAGAACCCCTCTGTGGTGGGAGAGGCAAGCTCTCTGGAACCTGTGGCCTTTTTGGGGTGTGAGATGGCCCTGACCTTGACCCCACCACGTGCCCTTGAGAATCTCCAAGCTGGCCAAGCTTGTGTTTGAGAAAGGAGCCCCTCCAGACAGCATTCGATGGGACCAGGGTTCCCCAGGGCACAGCGTGGGAAACTCGGGCTGGGTGCATCTGTGCTAGGAAACACCGTGGAGATCGACCCTGGCTCCTGTCCCACATGGGACCCTGGGGCCCAGGGACAGGCCAGAGGCCACGCACAGAGGCAGGCCCTGGGTGGCCACCACTGGCACGTGCCACGCTGCGCTCCTTACAGAGTCCAGAGCCAGGGTCCACACAGCCCAGAGCGTGTGTGACCACGGGGCTGGCAGAAGACCAGGTGGCCCCAAATGTCGCCCAATGTAGGCCACGCGCTCCAGTGGGGGAGGGGCCGCGGCGAGCAGACCATCTGAGCACCAGGCTGACAGCAAACAGATGCACGCTCTCCGCTCAGAGAGGCTCCAGGCCGCTGCTTCCGCGCGAGCTTGGGTGTGTAATTTAAATCTTATTAAATAATGAATCTGGGTCAGTGGTAATTTATAGATTACCTTCATTAACTGGATACGAACAGTCGGCAACTGCCGCGTGAGTCATAGCAGCAGTTTCAAGACGGGCAGGGCTCGGCGCTGGCCGGGTGTGAGGACGCGGCTCCAATTACCTCCCGAGACGCTGGAGACGGGCGAAAATCAACATGGGTTTGGCCTCAGACAACTCCCTTTCTTCCCCCCTTAATTTTCAAGCCCTTCAGGAGAAATGTGATCCATATGTTTCGGATTTGTTTGCATTTGAACCATCAAAACAGTGTTTGTAAGAAGCATTTGATGTCCATGCAAGAACCCCTTTCCCCTTCTTGTTTGAAAGCCTTTGGTCTCGGAACCAGGAAGTTGGCTTGTGCCAGATGCCATGGGCCATCCCCAGTGGGAACGCAGCACAGGCGCTCTCCCCCGGCCACGGGGCCTGTCCGGGACCCCGGGGATCCTCAGACAGCCCCAAGGAGAGGGTCTGGCCAGAATTGAGCCAGGAGGCCCCTGTACCATGTGCGTGAAAGGCAGCTTGTGAGGACCAAGCACTCCCCTGCACCAGACCCGGTGCTGAGCCCTGGGCACCGCCACACCAGCGCAGGCAGGTGCATCGCCCATTGTGTGGATTGGGAGACCGAAGCTGAGGGACTCAGCGTGGCTGAGCGTGAGGTCTGGAGTGGGATCTGAAGCGGAGTTAATTAAAACCACGGGCGAACTCGGATCAAGGGCGTGGGAACTCCCGGGAAGGTTGCAGTTGCTACTCCTGTTTGCTGGGCGTGAGGAGGAGCTTCGGCAGCCCCTCCCTCTCTCGAGCCCCTCCCCTTCTTGCTGTCTCCCTCCCTTCTCCCCCTGTGGATGGAACTCAATTGCTTGACTATGACTCGTAGAAATCAAGATTTATCTGTGCCTCTGCGAGCGTTTGCACACACGATTTTGGCTTCTTTTGGCTGTGGTGCCTGTGGCCATTTCTGCTGTCCAGACTCCCACTCGCCGCCGGCCCCTGGGGAGCGGGGGGTGGGCTCCCCGTTTCTTGTCGAGCTCAGCCTAATGCCTCCCAGGCATCTTTGCTCACTGAACCTGGGCTGCAGTTTTGATTCTAACGCAGGACCTCCAGGGCCACATCCCAGAAGATAATAAACAAGTTCACGGTCCTCGGGCTCCCAGGCTGAGTTCTTACATTTTCCATCTCATGTAGTCCTACAGCCTCTGTGGCTGGAATGCCCACTTCTCACGTGAGAAGACTGAGGTGCGAGGGCACATGTGGCCTGCCCAGTAGCACCCCCTTGCCTGCTGCTGGCGGACATGGAGACAGGATGCTGGCCACATTTCCCCGGGGCTGCCACAGCAAGTTACGGCAAACCTGGGGCTTCCAACAACTGGAATTCATCCTCTGTAGCTGTGGAGGCTGCAAGTTTACAACCGAGGCTGCAGCAGGGTTGGTTCCTTCTAGAAGCTCCGAGGGAGAGCCCGTCCTACACTGTCCTGGCTTCTGGCACCTGCCGGCTTCCCTGAGGACCCGCTGCTGTCCCCGGCATCCGGGGCCACCTGGCGTCCTCTGTGTCCTCCCGGCTTCTTCTCTCTGTCTCTCCTCAGGCACTTGCCGTTGGCTTAGGCCCACGTGATCCAAGGTGCTTTCGTCTCGAGACATCTGCCGTGTTCCAAATGGGGCCGCAGGCAGATCCTCTCGGGGCTGTCAACTCAGCTCAGGCACGCTGCTCGCAACGGGGCCTCCCCCAGAGGGCTCAGGGCAGCAGGACCTGAGAGTGGGGAGTGGGGCGACGTCGTGGGCACAGGGACCTGGCAGCTCGTCCCCTGCTCGGCCACTGGACAAGCAGCCGTTGCTTGCGGGGGCACTCTGGGCTCTGAGCTGCCACGGCTGAACTCGTGGGAACGGGCTCTCAGCTCACGGTCCAGTGTGGGTCCGTCTCAGTCTGCAGCACTGAGCCAGGGGATGCTGGGGTCCCAGGAGTCACCCAGCAGAGCGAACCTAAGGCATGAGGACAGTCGGCCGATGGCCGCGTCCACCCTCTCGGAGCTCCAGGGCCTGTGCTGGGCCTTCACGTTCCTGTTTGTGAGATGAACTCACGACACTCTCAAGGGAGGGCGAAGTGGCAAGACCTCTGGGGACTCTGTGCCCCGTGCAGATTGCCCTCTGGCCTCTGGACACTGACACGCAGGAGCGGTGGGGCCCTGGGTGTCTCTGGCTGAACAACGAGTCCCACTCAGCCACCGGCAAAGGTGTGGCCTGGGCTGGTCCCCTGCCCTGTAAAACGCACCCCAGAGGCTGCCAGGATGGTTGCCCGAGGTAACCGCAGTAAAACCAGTGAGCAGGCCTGGCACGCAGCGGGGATCCGCTCAGTGTCCATTCATTCGGCACACGTTTGTTGAGCACCTATTATGTGCCGGGCCCTGTTGCTGGCCCGGAATTACGTAAGGGAACAAAACCAAATTCCTGCCCTCAGGGAGCCTCTGCTGCAGCACACAGGAAACAGAAAGTTAACAGCCTGAAGCCGGGGGTGCAGAGTCGGGCAAGGAAGAACACGAGAGGGGAGGGGAGGAGAGCGTGTGGGGGGGTACGGACGCGCCTGGATCAGGGTGGGAGCAGGAGAAGAGGGGAGGGAGAAGGCGGGGCAAAGCCAAGCGTTTCTCAAGTGGGCGATGCTGCTCCCCAGGGGCCTATGGCAATGGCTGGAGACATCTGTGTTGTCCCAACTGGGCCCTGGTCGTAGGAGCGTGACCAGCAGCCAGCGGGTAGAAACCTACAGAGATGCTAAACACGCAGGTGCCCAGGACTCACACCCACTCCCCACGCCAGCCCATCAGCCAACCGTGGCCAGGAATCAGCTGGCCGCCCTGTCAATCACCCCACACCTGCCCCAGTGCAAGTCCTAACCCTGGGCAGTGGCCTTGGGGGTCTGCGTGTGACTGCCCAGAAAGCCCAGCACAGGCTCCGGGCTGAGCAGCTGCGAGAGCAGCTTCTAAGCCAAGTCCAGGCCTGCGGCTTTGTTTGCTCCAGGGGACGTTTGAAGATGTCCCCCAAGGAACGGACGACGACGGATTCTCAAACATCAAGACTTTCACCTAAGAACCCTGCTCTCTGGCTCCTCTTGGAGAGCGGGACTGTCTTCTGAGAGCAGGTCTCAGCGCCCCACCTCCGGACGGGGGCTCCTCCTCGCCACGGCCCCCACCGCGCCCCACCTCCGGACGGGGGCTCCTCCTCGCCACGGCCCCCACCGCACCCCACCTCCGGACGGGGGCTCCTCCTCGCCACGGCCCCCCACCGCGCCCCCACCTCCGGACGGGGGCTCCTCCTCGCCACGGCCCCCACCGCGCCCCCACCTCCGAACGGGGGCTCCTCTTCACCAGTCCCCACCGCGCCCCACCTCCGGACGGGGGCTCCTCCTCGCCACGGCCCCCACCGCGCCCCCACCTCCGGACGGGGGCTCCTCTTCACCAGTCCCCACCGCGCCCCACCTCCGGATGGGAGCACCTCTTCGCCACAGCCCCCTCCATTCTCTTCTGTGCGAACCCTAGGTTTGCAGGACAGTCTTGTTTCTTTTCCATTTTTATCTTTTTTACACAGCCCTGCCAGCCACTGAAGGATTTTGGATTTGGAACTCTTGATTTAATGCGTTTGCATGGGCACAAGATACAAATATTCATCCGTGCATATATAGCCACACGTAAACATTCATACCCACACGTGCACACACACACGCACAGTGCTCCTCTCCATGTACATACGTATAAACTCATTAACACAAATACACACGTGTGTGTGCACGTGCGCACGCCCATGTGAACGCTTACACACGCACAGGCACACCCGCACAGCCCCCAGCGCTCACCTCTGCGTGCACAGCGTCCCCCGTGCCACACCCACCTGCGAGGCTCCGCCCTCTGAAGGCACACCTGCCCCCGCCCACCCCCGGCGCCCCGGGGTGTCGTCCCGGAAGCCCGGCGGATGGACAGGACGGGGCAGCTCTACCCACGACCGTGGTGTTTATACGGCGATGAGTGTGGGCCGGGGCGCTTCTGGCTCATGTAAGTGTCAGTGCCGACAACATGTGCTCTACAGAAGGCAGATGTCAGGGGGCCGGGGCAGCGGGGCTGCCGCCCACACCGCGAAGACCACCCAGGAGCAGCGCGCATGCTGGCCTGGGCTTCCCCGGCCCTTGGAGAGAGAGCCGACGGAGAGGGAGAGGCAGAGAGACAGAGAGAGAGGGAGAGAGAGGCCACCAGCACAGGCGAGCCAGGCCAGGAGCAAGGCCAGGTGTGAGGCCGGGAGCACCGGATGTCGCCCGACACAGTGTCCACGCTCTGCTGTCCAGAAGCCCCAGGCCCTGCTCTGGGCCCCCTGCGGGGAAGACAGGTGCTCCCTGCCGACTTCAAAGCCCCGCCCAGAACCGTATGAGGAGGGCGACATTGTCCTAGTTGTGCATCCTGAACTCGGATTCCTGGACGTTCTGGGCATCGCACAAAGCACTGAACCCTGTCGCGTGGACAGACTTAAGGAAATCCCGGCTCAGAGCCCCTTCTTCCTCCCCTCCCCACCCTCCTCCGCCATGACCAAGGCTCCGACGTCCGGCGCCCTGGCACACCTGGCACTGTGGTGGGCACTGGCTGGCCCCATCTCAATGACACGGCCCAGCAGCCCCGGGAGGGACCGCTCTTCTTGCCCAACGCACACAGGAAGGAAACAGGCACCGCCCCGCACTTGGAGGCCCCAACTTGGCAGGGCCCACTGACCCCACTGGCCTCAGGACCTGGACTGGGGGCTTCCCACCAAAGCACCGCCAACCCAGCGTCCTTGGGGCCAAAGCCCGCCTGGGAAGTCCCCAGACTCCAGAAGCCGGGAGCACCCAGGAGGGGTGCAGAGTGTAAGAGCGGGAGCAGACACCTGGTCTCCAGGTGGTACCTACCGTGCGTCTCAGGCCAGGCTCCCAGGGGCCTGGTCCCAGGTGTGAGGACCCAGGGCTGGTTCCAGCTTCCAGCGAGGAAGCTGCCTTCCCCGGCCTGGCTCTGAGCAACAGCTAAGACCGGCCTGGGCACAGCTGGGTGCTGGACGTGGCCTTCTGTGCCCACCCACCCTCACCTCAACTTCCTGTTTGG
This sequence comes from Lepus europaeus, assembly GCF_033115175.1. NCBI lineage: Eukaryota > Metazoa > Chordata > Mammalia > Lagomorpha > Leporidae > Lepus > Lepus europaeus. Next base: position 120,680,828 of record NC_084836.1, on the reverse strand, counting down.
AGCAAGCCCCTTCCAGGAGGCAGTAGGGTAGCCCCTCCCCTTATCCACAGGGGCTGTGTTCCAAGACCCCCGGTGAGTGGCTGCAGCCAGAGGGCCGAATCCGAGACCCACCAGGCTTCTTCCGTGTGTGCACAGCCATGACCAGGCTCAGCTCAGAAGCCAGGCACAGCAAAGTTCTTAGCAATACAACCGATAAAACAGGCAAAGCAATGAGAATGTGGGCTCTTTCTCTACAATTTCTTTTTTAAATTTTATTTATTTATTTATTTGAAAGAGTTACAGAGAAAGAAGGAGAGACAGAGAGGTCTTCCATCCACTGGTTCACTCCCCAGATGGCTACAATGGCCAGTGCTGGGCCAGGCCAAAGCCAGGAGTCAGGAGTTTCTTCCGGGTCTCCCATGTGGGTGCAGGGGCCCAAGGACTTGGGTCGTCTTCTGCTCTTTCCCAGGCCACAGCAGAGAGCTGGATGGGAAGCGGAGCAGCCGGGGCTCAAACGAGTGCCCGTATGAGATGTGGGCACCGCAGGTGGCAGCTTTACCCACTACGCCACAGCCCCGGCCCCATTCTCATGGTTTCTTACTGTGCCATCCCCACCCCTCACTGGGAGATGAGCCAATGCCCCTGTGATGAGATGAAGCGAGGTGAAGGGCATTGTGGGATAGCACAGACCACCACTGACCTCTGACAACGCAGCAGAAGGAGGGGCCTCAGACCGGACGGTGCCCGTGGTCCAGGTGTGACCAAGACCACGGAAAGGGGAACTGCTGTGAACCGGGCTCTGCAGTCGGCCGCAGGTGGCTTCAAACCCGGCGCCGCCACCCACTTCCTCACTGCGCACCTGGTAAGCTACGCAGCCTCTGGAAGCCTTGGCCTCGGCAGCTCGGCACCGGCGCACGGGCGGTCGTGAGGCTCCAACCTACCACGCCATAACGCTTCACGGCGGGCAGCCCCGTGCGCTGCTCGAGGCGTCTCTCTGCGCAGCCCTGTCCTGGCGAGGAGGCCCTGGAGGGGGTCCGCAACCGGCAATGAGCTGCTGATGTGCGCAGGACCCAGGACCAGGGCTTTCTACTTCCCACCGCCTGCCTCTTCCCTTAACAGCTGGGAATTTGCAAAATTCCACCATCTTATCATCTTAACTAACATTGCGAACTGGAGATTGGAGAGGAAGCAAGAAAGAGAGGGAGGGAGGGAGGAGGGAGGGAGGGGGGAGGGAGGGAGGGAAGGAGAGGGAGGGAGGGGGGAGGGAGGGAGAAGGGGAGGAGAAGGCAAGGAGAGAGGGAGGGAGGGAGGGAGGGAGGGAAGGAGAGAGGGAGGGAGGAGGGAGGAGGGAGGAGGGAGAGAGGGAGGAGGGAGGAGGGAGGGAGGAGAGCTAACCGACCTTGAGAAGAGGGCTGGCACTTTCCACCTGAGAGGCAGGAGGCAGCCGCTTGGAGGCTGGCTTATTCCTCCTTGCAGAGCTTCCTCGGCCTCGCAGGTAGCGACTGCGGTCAGCGCCTGGGCTACGGGGACGACCTTCAGGGCACCCAGGCTGTCTGGTGTCTGGAGTGTGTGCCTTATCAGGGGTTCGGAGATCTCTGACACCGTGCTGAGGAAGGGCCCTGTACCAGAGCCCAGAGAGGCTTCCCGGGGAGGGGGGGGGGGACCAACGGTGCCAGCCACCCGGAGCCAGGTTTCCCGTGGGGGGTCTCATCACAGTGTCCGGGCACCGGCTGAGCTAACTCTGATGGCGCTGCGCTCCAAGCCTGTGGGACCGGCACATGTGCCCTGCACTGCTGACCAAAGCGTCGCCATGTGACCACGACTGTGTGTACTCTGGCTGTTTTCCAAAGGAACAAAACCACATTTTGTCTATTTACTTTAAATTGTATTTATTTTGAAAGTCAGAGTTATGGGGGTGTGAGGGGGGAGAGGGAGAGAGAGAGAGAGAGATCTTCCACCCACTGGGTTACTTCCCAGCTTCAAGGAGCTTCACCCTGGTCTTCCACACGGGTAGCAGGAGCCCAAATGCTTGGACCATCGTCTGCTGCTTTTCCCACGCCTCTAGCAGGGAGCTGGGTCAGAACGTGGAGCAGCTGGGACACCAACCAGCGGCCCTAGGGGATGCCAGTTCTTTCATTCCCTCGCTGGATTACTCACTTTGCTAAGATGGCCGTGGGCTGACCCCTGGGGGACACGGAGGCAGACCGCGCTGCACGCTTTGCTGTCTGTGGATGCAATGAAGACAGGTGCACAGTGCCCAGCTACTGAGCGGCGTGGAGAAGCGACGTGAGCTGTCACGGATCGTGGTGCGCACCTGTTACTCGTGTGGTGATGTGTGACTTGAAGAGCAGGTAGGGGTGTTTGTACGTCACGCACTCCGTGAATGTACCTCGGTCACTGAGAGCCAAGTGAACCATGTTGTTGGAACACGAGCTTTGAGCGAACCCTTCAAAGACACTTCCGAAAGGCTCCCGGGGAAAGGCCAGCTGCCGGGGCAAATCTGTCCGTGAACTCCCAAGTCCAAGGTCTCCTAAGCCCTGCCTCCTCCAGGAAGCCTTCTTGGGTTTGCTATGCCATCTACCTCTTCCTACTGCCAGAACGGCTTCCATCCTGAGGCCCGGTTTTCCTGCGGGTGGGGCACTGTTGCCTCCTCGTCTCCAGGCGCCTCCGTCCGGGGCAGAAGTCGTAATCGCACCAGTAGATGCGTGAGTTTGTTTCTAGAAGGTGCATCGATGAATGGTGGTTTTTATCATTTTAACGTTTATTTATGTATTTTTATGTCTCTCTTCTATTTACGGGAACGGACACTGGTTTCCCACTCAGCAGTGGTAGAGTCGCTCTCATTCAATGAACGAAATCACCTGACGGAGGTGCCGCACAGGCACAGAATTCCTGAAACTCTAAGTGAACGATGGAGCTCGGGGAACCCGGCTCTTTAAAAAAAAAGGGATTTATTTTTATTTTATTTTTTTGAAAGCGTGATGCAGAGGAGGAGAGATCTTCCGTCTAGCCATTCACTCCCAAATGGCCGCCACGGCCAGGGTTAGGCCAGGCCGGAGCCCGGAGCCCGGAGCCCGGAGCCCGGAGCCCGAAGCCTGGAGCCCGGAGCCCGGAATGCCGTTTCCCAGGCACTAGCGGGGAGCTCGATCAGAAAGGAAGCAGCGGGGACTCAGACCACTGTTGAAACCAGGACACTGGCGTCCCCAGGGGTGGCTTAACTCACTGCCCCACAGTGTCGCCGGCCGGGGAGCCGGCTCCGGTCTCACGGTCCCCTCGGTGGTCACGGCCTGTGACCGCTGGCTCAACCTCACCCCACAGTCCCACGCGGAGCCGGCGCTGGGGCCACCAGCTCGTGCCTGACCTGGCAGCCCAGCGGGACAACCTCCCTGCCTGGGAACGCAAATCCAGGACATCCCGCTGAAGAGCGAGCGCCTGGAGCCTTAGTCTGGCCGAGCCGATCGCTGGCACAGAGCGGGTGCTCAGTGGGACCTCTGCCTCCGTATCCCCACCACGGCCACGGTAAGTTACCTCCCTGCCTGATACAGAAACACGAAAGCAGGCCATCTGACTCTGAGTGCTTCCCCGGGGCTGCCCAGCGAGACCCAAAGGGCACTGAAATGAATCTGGACTCGAAGGGCCGCTAGTCCAGTTTTCGGGTTCCTTGGTGTAAAAGGCCAGAAGTTCTGGGGCCCTGCCGATGACGATGTGAGCGGCACTGACGCGGCTGGAGGGAAGCCGTGGGAACCAGGAGCTCAGCAACAGCCTCCCGGCCTCGGGCAGATCATTTCAGCTCCCAGCACCTCGATTTTCTCATCTGTCAAAGGGGAGTCAGTGAGGTTGCTCAGTCTGCCTGGTGGCCCAGATGTGCCTAATGAGGGCGGGCGGCCCCACAGGGAGCACGTGGAGGCATCTGGGCAATCAGAGTTCCCGCAAACTCCGCCTGCCCACCTGCCCACCTGCCCACCTGCCTGGGAGAGGCGGGCAGGCAGCGCTCGGCTTCCAAGGGCTGCTCAGCCTCACGCCCGTCCCCGCCACACTGGGAGTCTCCCCCTCGTGCAGGGGAGACGCTGGGCGCTCCTCTCTGCTCCAGCTGAGCACCGCTGTCGCCATTGTTGAGTGCAAGACTACAACCCGGCACGTCCGTCCCCCAGCGCCTGCCGGGACGGGATCCAGACCCTGAGGAATCCGCAGGGCGCTCAAGTCCCTTGTGTTGCGTGGGAGCAGACGGGAGGACCCACGACGTTCAGGCAAAGAATGGAGGCAAAACGTAAGGAGGCGACTTTGGGTGCAAAACAGCTTTTGGAATCCATGCACAGGGCTTTTGCTTTTACTTTTTAATTTTTTTTTTATTTGACAGAGGTAGACAGTGAGAGAGAGAGACAGAGAGAAAGGTCTTCCTTCCATTGGTTCACCCCCAAATGGCCAACATGGCCGTTGCGCTGCGCTGATCTGAAGCCAGGAGCCAGGTGCTTCCTCCTGGTCTCCCATGGGTGCAGGGCCCAAGCACTTGGGCCATCCTCCACTGCCCTCCCGGCCACAGCAGAGAGCTGGCCTGGAAGAGGGGCAGCCTGGACAGAACCGGCGCCCACATGGGATGCCGGCGCAGCAGGTGGAGGATTAACCAAGTGAGCCATGGCGTTGGCCCCTTTAAATTGAATTTTCAATAATATGTCCAACCCACACAGATTTCCTTTATACAATCTGCACTTTGTGCCACTTTCTGTAGGTCGCTCGGATCTGCCTGGAGTCTACACGCCTCCTGCCGTGTACTCTAAAGGAGCGCTGGGTCACTTGTAACACCAAACACCCACGCCGAGGAACCCTAAGTAGAGTTGTGGCACGTGTTGTTCGTGGATGTGGGGCCTCTGGATTGCAAGTCCTTCGACTCCTGAGTCACTCCAGTGACGTCCAAGGGTGGGGCAGGGGGACCCCAGGACCTCTGAGGTCCTCCGTTCTTTCCTGGGAGAAACCGACTCCGGAGCAGGTTACCTGCCACACCAGAACAACTCACTTCAGCAAGGGCCCGCCTCTCGCAGCGTCCTGGTGAGACCCAGAACCAGGGGCACGGCAGCCCCTCACCAGGGCACACGGGGGGCCAGCGCCTTGACGGGCTTACTGTGAAGAATCGTGTTCAATCCTCCCCCCGCCAGGAGGTAGGAGCTCCCACAGTCATTCACAGTGAGGACACGGAGGCACAGAGAGGCTAAGGCATTTGTCTGTGGGCACCCAGCTGGACGCAGAGCCAGGCCCCCATGCTGGTGATTCAGAGCCCTCTCCACTGCTCTCTGTGCCTCTCCCACCCTGGAGCCACGAGACCCGGGGCCTCAGGGCCCCCACCACGGCTGGCTGCGTGAGTCTGAGCTTCCACACCCACACCGTGAGACAGTGAGCTGCTGCTCCCACCACAAGGACAGCCCGGTGCTGCAGCAACCACGGGCACCGGAGCGCCGGCCCTCCCACATGCCATGTAGCTGCTATGTGACCCCTTCACACTGTCCTTAGCTCTCTCATCTCACTTCGCTCCTCTACAGCCATGGGAACAATGGAGCACCCACCCCACAGACTGCTGGGAGCAGGGTGGGTAAGATACAGCCTTGGAGCAGAGCAGGGCCGTGGCCCAGCACAGAGACGGGGTACACGGGAGCACACAGCAGGGCCGTGGCCCAGCGCAGAGACGGGGTACACGGGAGCACACAGCAGGGCCGTGGCCCAGCTCAGAGCAGGGGTACACGGGAGCACACAGCAGGGCCGTGGCCCAGCACAGAGAGGGGGTACACGGGAGCACACAGCAGGGCCGTGGCCCAGCGCAGACGGGGTACACGGGAGCACACAGCAGGGCCGTGGCCCAGCGCAGAGCGGGGGTACACGGGAGCACACAGCATGGTCGTGGCCCAGCGCAGAGAGGGGGCACACGGTAGCACACACCAGGGTCGTGGCCCAGCGCAGAGGACGGGGCACACGGGAGCACACAGCAGGGCCGTGGCCCAGCGCAGAGACGGGGTACACGGGAGCACACAGCAGGGCCGTGGCCCAGCGCAGAGACGGGTACACGGGAGCACACAGCAGGGCCGTGGCCCAGCGCAGAGACGGGTACACGGGAGCACACAGCAGGGCCGTGGCCCAGCTCAGAGCAGGGGACACGGGAGCACACAGCAGGGCCGTGGCCCAGCGCAGAGAGGGGGCACACGGGAGCACACAGCAGGGCCGTGGGCCCCAGCGCAGAGAGGGGGCACACGGGAGCACACAGCAGGGCCGTGGCCCAGCGCAGAGACGGGGTACACGGGAGCACACAGCAGGGCCGTGGCCCAGCGCAGAGACTGCCGGCACACGGGAGCACACAGCAGACTTGGGAGCAGAAACCTCACTGCCCCTCCCACTGTCCAGGCTTTGCGGGTCAAGTTCTCCTTCCAGCACCGCTCCCCGCTGCTGGTCTGACCCAGGCCACGGAGGGAGAACGTGTGTGACCCAGGCCACGGAGGGAGAACGTGTGTGACCCGGGCCACAGAGGGAGAACGTGCACGACTCGGGCCACGGAGGGAGAACATGCGTGTCTCGGGCCATGGAGGGAGAACATGCGTGTCTCAGGCCACGGAGGGAGAACGTGTGCGGCCCGGGCCACGGAGGGAGAACGTGTGTGACTCGGGCCACGGATGGAGAACGTGTGTGACTCGGGCCACAGAGGGAGAACGTGTGCGACCCGGGCCACGGATGGAGAACGTGTGCGACCCCGGGCCACGGAGGGAGAACGTGTGTGACTCGGGCCACGGAGGGAGAACGTGTGTGACCCGGGCCACGGAGGGAGAACGTGTGCGACTCGGGCCACGGAGGGAGAACGTGTGCGACCCGGGCCACGGAGGGAGAACGTGTGCGACCCGGGCCACGGAGGGAGAACGTGTGCGACCCGGGCCACGGAGGGAGAACATGCGTGTCTCAGGCCACGGAGGGAGAACGTGTGTGACTCGGGCCGCGGATGGAGACGTGTGTGACTGCTGATCAGCAGCCCTTCCCAGGACTGGCCTTCAGCGCAGTGGTTGCGAAGCCTCCCGGGGACGCCTTCCTCCATACCAGAGTCGCCTGGGGTTCAAGTCCTGACTCCATTTCCACCTCCAGCTTCCTGCTAATGTGCACCTGGGGGGTGGCAGTGACGGCCAAGTGTCTGGGCCTCTGCCGCCCCCGTGGGACACCTGCATTGAGTTCCTGACTCCTGGCTTCCCCCAGCCTGCTGTCGGCATTCGGGAACGGAACCAGTGGACAGAAGCAGTCTCTTACATGTGTGCACGTCTCTCTCTAATAAAAACAAATAACTAACATTTAAAAATAACCTTTCCCTTTCATGTTTGTTGTAATGGCTACGGCAAAAGCAAACAGATAACTTTAAACACTCAAACAGACGTTAAAAATATTTTCTAACAACGTTTAACACACCTATGCTATTCGATTGCCCAAGTAATCGTAATGGCTCAAAAGCAAAACAAAGTATTTTGTTGGACAGGCGCAGGATGGAGGACCTGGGATCTGGGTTTATTCTCCTCCCAGTGGAAACAATCAGTGCCTCGTGGAATCGGCTCCCGCCCCAGCGGCTCGCCTTCTCATTAGCGCCGCATAACAAAAGTCTGACAGTAGCACCTCTCCTAGCAGCCTGTCAGCCACCTGCGCAGTGTGGAAAACCAGCTCCGTGTGTGAGCGACTTTGTCATTTTCCCGTTTAAAATAAAACGTGCCCACCCGGGGAAGAAAGGCCTGAGGATGTAACTGTAGGAAATGGGCCTGGGGCAGAGGCGGGCGGGTGTGGGTGGGGAGGGAGGCGTGAAGCCAGGGTGGGGGCCTGGAACCAGCACCTCCTAAGAGCCAGATGCAGGGGTGTGCAGGGACAGGGAGGGCAAATCTGTAAACACAGCTCCAGGCCAGGCCGTGCTAAGGGTGACTGCTGTGTGCTCTGCTGCCGTTCCATCCGGAGGAGGAGCCGCCTGAAGCCACTGGCCACTGGCGCAGAGCAGGCAACCACAGGCCCCAGGCTGCAGAGCCGTGGCCCCGCTGAGGTGCTGGCCACTGACCGGAGCTCACCACCGTAGCCTGCAGGCGTGCCAGGGAGGCTGTGCGCGCCCCCACGCCGACCTAGGCAGCCCCACGCCGACCTAGGCAGCGCCCACGCCGACCTAGGCAGCCCCACGCCGACCTTCCTGTTGCCCTGGGTTCCTCTGCAACTAGCAGGGTCTTAAAAATTCACTCAACCAACACTCGTGCACTGAGCGGGACGGTGCCGGTTCAAAACAGGCAAAGGGAGGCACCTGCCCTCCAGGGACTGACTGCCGCCAAGGGAAGCAGGACACTTATCAGTGTCACTTATCTTTTTGAAGATTTATTTCTTTGAAAGGCGGAGCTACAGAGGCAGAGAGAGAGCTCGTGTTTTCCATCCTGGGAGCTGGGCTGATCCGAAGCCCAGAATGCACTCTGCTTGTTCGTTTCTCTATCCAGCCCCGCACCCAACCTCTCCTCCCCTCCCTCCTCTTCATCCGGGCTCCCCATGGAGCCTCACTCATCCACTAGGAAACCAGCGTGGACAAGGCGTGGCCTCTGACCTTGACGACATTGTCATTCCTCTGAGGAAGCAACAGCAGCAATACAAAGAATTCTACCACTTTTTATTTTTTATTTTTTTGGCAGGCAGAGTGGACAGTGAGAGACAGAGAGAGAAAGGTCTCCTTTACCATTGGTTCACCCTCCAATGGAGGCTGTGGCCGGCGCACTGCGCTGATCTGAAGCTAGGAGCCAGGTTGCTTCCTTCTGGTCTCCCGTGCGGGTGCAGGGCCCAAGCACTTGGGCCATCCTCCACTGCACTCCCTGGCCACAGCAGAGAGCGCTGGCCTGGAAGAGGGGCAACCGGGACTAGAACCCGGCGTGCGGGCGCCGCAGGCGGAGGATTAACCTAGTGAGCCAAGGCACCGGCAGAATTCTACCACTTAACCAAGTATGGCCCCGGCACAGCAAGGGGGGCCAGGCGCGGGGAGGCCGTGGCTCGCCCGTGAGGTCGTGGCCCATGTGGGCCGCTCCGAGCGCAGCAGAAAGCCCAGCCCACTTTCGGTGGAGAGAGGATGCCTCGGTTCACGGGTGCTGGGAAGGCAGCTCCGGCAGTGGGGCGCTCTGGACTCGGCGGCTCCGTCGGAACCCATCGGCCTTCTCCTCCCCACCCTCAGCCCCGCTCCCCTGGGAGACCAGGCCTGCAGCTCCCGTCTCAGGGCTTCGACGCTCAGGGGCAGGGGGACAAGAGCGAGTCTGCAAAGTCCCAGCACAACCTGCGTTGTGTCTCCCATTGGCTCCGCCACGGCCACGTGGCCTCCCTGAGCCAATCCCTGCGCTCGGAGGAAAACGAGTCTCTGGTCAAAAACCAAGGACTCTTCCTGGAGTGGGGGGAGGGGTGGTCCCCAGGGAGGTCGGGGTTCAGAGACGGGGGGGGGGGGGGGGGGGGGCGGGGGTGGGAGGGACTCGGGTGCTCACTTGCACAGTCGAGGCTCAGTCTCCTCGAGCTGGCTGACCCACCGAGAAGCAGGGCCAGGCGTCGTGACCTCATTTACACAAAGGAGGCCTGAGGAATTCTAGTGGCTTTTCTGACACGCTGTGGCCAAGAACGGAGGCCGGCACTGTGGCCTGGCAGGTGACGCCGTGGCCTCCCACATGGGCGCAGGTTCTTGTACTGGCTGCCCCACTTCCCAGCCAGATCCCTGCCAATGGCCGGCTAGCAGCAGCAGAAGACGCCCAAGTGTCCGGCCCCTGTCACAGGAAAGACCTGGATGAGGCTCCTGGCTTTGTCCTGGCCCAGCCCTAGCCATTGTGGCCATCTCAAGAGTAACCCAGCAGATGGAAGATCTTTCTCGCTCTCTGTAACTCTGCCTTTCAAATGAATAACAAATCTTTTTTAAAATATGGCAAAGAATGGAGTAAACCAAGGACCAGACTGAAGTCGGGGGTTTATCACAGGCGATGTCACCCAGGCAGGACTGCTATAATCAGAAAATAACAGCAGCAGGTGCTCAGTTGAATCTGAACTTCTGATAAACATCAAATAAGACGATGTTCCTGATGTTCCGAAGGCCGTGGAGGGGCCGGCGTTGTGCTGCACCGGGTTAAGCCGCCATTTGTGACAACGACATTTCATGAGTGCTGATTTGCGTCCCGGCTGCTCCACTTCCAATCCAGCTCTCTGCTACGGCCTGGGAAAGCACCAGAAGATGGCCCAAGTGCTTGGGCTCCTGCACCCACGTGGGAGACCAGGGTGGAGTTCCTGGCTCTTGGTTTCTGCCTGAGCCACACCTGGCCATGGTGGTCATTTGGGGGAGTGAACCAGCTGATCAAAGATGTGTCCCTCTCTCTCTCTCTCTACCTCCGTTGCTCTGCCTTTCAAATAAATAAATCAATTTTAAAAAGTTAATTTTTAAAAAACAGATATCCTATAGAAAATACCGTTTGTTGTTTGTGTGAGATTCAGATGAAATACGCAGCCTGCCCCGCGGACTGCCAGCAGGACCGTGTGTGGGGCGGGGTGGGGGCCGTCCAGGGCACCCAGGGACACAGGTGCACATCCCGCTCGGGGCGCCCCCACCAGAGACTCTGCTGCCCACGCTGCCCCTGGTGCCCTGAGCGGCAGTCTGCTCTGTCGGGCCCTGGTGTTGAAGCCGAGCCACTCCTGGGGGCCCACAGCCAGCCCTCGACTGGGGGACCGCGGGGCTCACTCCGGCCCAGAGTCTCCCTCGCGGGTGCCTGAACCTCCCTGCGAGCCGGTCCAATTGGCAAATGCTCGGACCCGGAACCTGCACTGAGTCTGGGCAGCCATCACCAGCCGAGGGGGGCGGGTAATAAAAAACAAAAAGCCGTCTGCAGGAACTGTCTTGACGCCCTGCGTTTGTTTGTTGTCGCCATCTCCAGGAGATGCGTGCACCTGAGTCACCACTGGCCGAGGTGCGCGTCCCGGCCTCTCCCGCCGGCGCAGCAGCCCTGCCCTGCGCACCGGCCGGGCCCCCCGCCCACCCAGCCCTGCCCTGCGCACCGGCCGGGCCCCCCCGCCCACCCAGCCCTGCCCTGCGCACCGGCCGGGCCCCCCGCCCACTCAGCCCTGCCCTGCGCACCGGCCGGGCCCCCCGCCCACCCAGCCCTGCGCACCGGCCGGGCCCCCCCGCCCACCCAGCCCTGCCCTGCGCACCGGCCCGGGCCCCCTGCCCACCCAGCCCTGCCCTGCGCACCGGCCGGGCCCCCCTGTCCACCCAGCCCTGCCCTGCGCACCGGCCGGCCCCCTGCCCACTCAGCCCTGCGCACCGGCCGGGCCCCCTGCCCACCCAGCCCTGCCCTGCGCACCGGCCGGCCCCCTGCCCACTCAGCCCTGCGCACCGGCCGGGCCCCCTGCCCACCCAGCCCTGCCCTGCGCACCGGCCGGGCCCCCCCGCCCACCCAGCCCTGCCCTGCGCACCGGCCGGGCCCCCCTGCCCACTCAGCCCTGCCCTGCGCACCGGCCGGGCCCCCCTGCCCACTCAGCCCTGTCGGGGCTCCGGGCTGGGCCGGCCAAGCGCCTATGGCGGCTGCCATCGCTCCTGCCCGCACCACCGGCGTTTCCCAACGCACAAGGCCCTGTGTCGCAACCGGGCCTGCGACACCGCCTCGGCCGGCCCGGGGCGCTTCGGGAGCGCGCGCCCACGGCGGAGCGCGCAGGCCTTTGAAGTTCCAGACCGGCTGTAAATTCCTGGAAGGCCCGTCCTACTTCCTTTTATATTAGCACGGCCACAGCCTCGGAAAATGCCGGCGCTGCACGCTCCGCTCCTAATTCAAACCAGGAGCCGGGCCGGCTGTGCGCACAAACGCCGCGGGGCCGTCACCGGCCGGCCCAGTTGGGATTCATTAAGAAAGGAAGTGTCTCTCCTAAGTAGAGACCTTGGCACCAGATGAGGTTCAGCGATAAAAACGGAACAGGGACAAAAACAAACAAAAAAGAAAAACAACGCTGCCCAGACACGCCTTCCACGAGGGCGGAGGCCGCAGGACGGGCAACCATGGAAACGCGCTTCCGGTTCCGGGGGTGAGGGCGGAGTCACGTGACGGCGCCCTGCCGTGACCCGGAAGGAGATGGGAGGTAGCGCCTGGTGTGGGCGTGCTCTGAGGCCCGCTCTTCCGGGGCCGCTCCCCTCACGGAGGGGCCTCGAGGCGGCTGTGTCGTGGGGCCCCGTGTCCCGCTGACGCGCGCGGGGCTTGCGTGGAGTGCGGCCTGCACTCACGGAGCGCGTGGAGGTCTAGTGGCGCCCGGGTCTCAGGGCAGGAGTAGTGTCTCCCGGGGTGTGCGCGCGTGTGCGCTGTCCTGAGTGGAACTGTGTGTTGCAGACAGCTTGCATTCGTACAGGGAAAGTTGCAGAGTTTTTTATAGGAGTCTTAAAGCTTTCCTCCCACCCGTGTTGTAACCCCACGCGCTCCAGATAATACGATCGGGAGGAAGACATCTTTAGACACACACTGCTCACAGACACGCTTACACGTGCTCACACACGTGCTCACACACATGTGCTTGCACACACGTGCTCACACACATGTGCTTGCACACACGTGCTCACAGACACGCTTACACAGATACGTGCTTACATGCTCAGACACACGTGCTTACACGCTTATACACTGCTCACAGACACGCTTACACACACGTGCTCACAGACATGTGCTTGCGCACACGTGCTTACACACATGTTTTCACACACTTTGCAAATGATCTTTACATCACCCATAAATTGTATCTTATTTTTAAGCAGACTTTTTTAGAACTAATTTTTCAGAAAAATTGCAAAGAAAATATGGAGAGTTCCCATCTCCACTTTAAATTTCTCCTATTTTTAAAAAATTTTATTTGAGAGGTAGAGAGACACACACACCCATCTGCTGGTTGGCTCCCCCGGTGCCCACAGCAGCCAGGGCTGGGCCAGGGCCAAAGTCAGGAGCTGGGAACTCAGCCCGGTGCCAGAGTGGGTGGCAGGGACCCAGTCACTGGAGCATCGCTCTTGCCTCCCGGGGTCAATCCCAGCAGGAAGCCACAGACAGAAGCAGACGCAAGCAGCCCAGTGTGGGGTTGTCAGCAGGTCTGCAGGAGACGGCACGTTGTCGGTAGGCGAGGATCCGTATTGCCGTGTGCTGTGACCTCAGCAGGTCTCATTCCGACTCCCCAGTTGTTACCTAACGCCCTTTGCTCCGTTCCGGGATCCCACCCAGAATCCCGTGCGGCAGTCAGCATGTCTCCTGGCGCTCCTCGGGGCTCTGACACTTTCTCAGGCGAGCTCTGTTTTGATGACTTCGACAGTTCGGAGGATGACCGGCGGCTGCGCCCGTCCTGTAGGATCTGCCTCCGTGGGAGTTTGTCTGCTGTCTGTCCTGCGATTGGACTGGCTGTGGGCCGGGGGGTGAGTGCCTCCTCATCGCGCCACAGACAGCCGCAGTCCGTCGGCGGGAGATGTAGTCCTTCTTTCTTTTTTTTTTTTATACTTATTTATTTGAAATGCAGAGGTACAGAGAGGGAGAGAGAGAGAGAGGTTTTCCATCCGCTGGTTCACTCCCTGGATGGCCACAACGGCTGGAGCTGTGCCGATCCAAAGCCAGGAGCTTCATCTGGGTCTCTCACACCGGTGTAAGGGCCCAAGCGACTGGGCCATCTTCTTCTGCTTTCCCAGGCCACAGCAGAGAGCAGGATCGGAAGTGGAGCAGCCGGGACTCGAACCGGCGCCCACATGGGATGCCGGCCCTGCAGGCAGCGGCTTTACCAGCTACGCCACAGCGCTGGCCCTGTATTCCTTCTTTCAACCAATTGGGGGTCAGTTGCGGTAATTTTTAGAAAAGTTAGAAACCTTGCCGAAGCACACTTGCTCTGGACTAGATGTCCCTGGGGCGTGATCCCTGGAAGCAGGCCGCGCTTCTCGGCGGAGTCAGCTTGTTCTACACGTCGCCGGACTGCCCAGCGGAACAGGTGGCCCCGCTGGGGCTGCCCTCCAATGGGAGACGGTTGCCCTCTCCCCTCCCCAACAGCGATCTGTGCCTCAGTATCTTCGTCAGTGACGCGGAGAGGACGTGAGAAGTGCTACGCTTTGAGTGTGGTTTCCCTTCTAAACTCTCGCGGGAGTCTCACCCCCAGTGCGGCACGTGGAGGGGAACTCGCGTCGGCTCTGGTGTTCACTGCTGGGGCTGTGATGAGCTGAGCTGAGGCCATCAGGGCAGAGCCCCCGAGACTGGACAACAGCACAGGCGGCTGTGCCCCACCTCGTGGCCCCGTCAGCAGGAAGGCTGTCCCCAGAGGAGGCCCCTAGACCCTGCACCCCCAGCACCATGGACCCAGGTGAAAACCCTGTGTGTATACGGGAGCCTGCCTTGGGGATTTGTTACAGTGATGAAGGTGCTGGTCCAAATACAGTCGGGTGATGTCCTATGGTTTACAGGTGGCTGCCGGAGTCTAACGTCAGAAAAGATTACGTTTTGGGAGCCATGGCCCCAAAGAAACTGCTTAGTCCTGGATACCTGGGGCACAGCGAAGGATCATGGGAATTCAAGCCAGAGTGCACCCACCTAAACGCTCCAAGTGTCCCGTCGTTTCCAGGGGCGGCTGCCCTCCCTGTGGGAAGCCGTGCCCATCCGCCGCGGGCCTCCCTTGGGAGTCCGTCTTGCCTCCCTCCGCCTCTGCACCCTGGCTCCCGTCTGAGACGTCGGTGGCTCTGAAATGCTGGCCCTGGCCCTGCCGTGGAGGGACCTGGCCTGCCACGTGTGCGGCCTCTGCTGTTGCAAGATTTATACAAATCGCAGGGACCTAGTGCTCTGCAGATGGGAGGTTTGACAGCTATTTATGTGCTGAGAGCCGAGCTACATCCGGTGCTCAGTGTTTATGTCGGCTCCACAGCTGCTCCGAGGGAACAGGGCACCTGTTGCAGCGTGTCGGTTCCAGACTCGGCTCTGGTTCGCAACTCCAACCCCCTGCCAAGGAGGCCGCGGTGATGGCTCAAGTAATTGGGTTCCTGCTGCCCACGTGGGAGACCCGGGCTGTGCTCCCGGCTTGGAGCTTCAGTCCTGGCCGGGTCCCAGCCACTGCAGGTATCTGGGGAGTGAACCAGCGAGTGGAAGCTGTCTCTGTCCACCTCTGCCGGTAGGACTCTGGCTCTCTCTCTCTCTCTCTCTCTCTCTCTCTCTGTCTCTCTTTCTTTCTCAAATAAGTGTTTTAAATTTAAATCAGTGAGAATTCCCAGAAATGTGACGCACCTGGACCCAGGTCCCGGTTCTGAGCCAGGTAACTGTCCATCTGGGGGCTGCCACGCCAGCACACGTCGCTTGCTCCCCCACCCTCCGGACACAGTGTCTCGGCCACGGATTCTGCCCCTTGACGTGGGGCTCAGGGCAGGCCCATCAGGGTGCCTTGTGTGTGGATGCATTGGCCGGAATGTGCTTGAGACACAGGCAGGGCCAGTGAGAGCCCTTCCCGGGCACCTGTGTCTCACGCAGTGGCTCTTGGGATCGGGGCTGCTGTGGCTCCTCCCTGGAGCACAGCCAGAAGCCAGGGCCAGTGAGAGCCCTTCCCGGGCACCTGTGTCTCACGCAGTGGCTCCTGGGATCGGGGCTGCTGTGGCTCCTCTCTGGAGCACAGCCAGAAGCCGAGTCTGGAGGGACAGGCCAAGAAGGAAGAGAGACCCGGCGGGGAGCAGGGAGCGCGCACTCCACTCCAGGCCGGTCCGTTCCTCACTCTCCCGGGAGCCCCTCGTAAATGCTGCAGCCCCGGAGCCAGCGCCTTCCCCCTGGCGACCTTCCACTTGGTTCCTGATGTGTACGACTGGGGGTCTCACACCAGCAGTTTCCACTCTGCGCCGTGCCTCCCTCGTGATCCCGCACCCATGGCTGCCTTTAGAACACGTGTTCGTGTGTTATGCATGAGGGCATCTCGAGGCCACCCACGTGATTTCTTTTCTTTGAAAAGCAGAGAGAGTGAAGAGAGAGTGAGAGCGGAAGAGCGATCACCCACCCGCTGGTTCACTCCCCAGACGGCCGCAATGGGCGGAGCTGCGCCAATCCAAAGCCAGGAGATTCTTCTGGGTCTCCCACGTGGGTACCAGGGCTCAAGCCCTTGGGCTGTCTTCTGCTGCTTTCCCAGACACATTAGCAGGGAGCTGGATCAGAAGTGGAGCAGCCGGGACTCACACTGGTGCCCGCACCGCAGGGGCGGCCTTACTTGCTACACCACAGCGCCAGCCCAACCCGTGGAATTTTCAAACTTGTGTTGTTGAACTGAGAGGGAGAGTGGGCAACAAGGACTTTTCCTTTTTTCCCTAGAAGAACTTCCGGGAACAGGGACACACACTTCAAAACCCTTTGGAGGAAGCTGGATCGCCCACTGGCTTTGTCACCTGAATTACTTACACACAAGAAGACAAGGTCCTGGTCACAGTGGCCGAACGAAGGGGGGACAAGTGGCCCTCGGATGGAGATAGGGAACCGGACACGTGGCTGGCCCCGCCCTCCACAAGCCCCCCGCTGCCTGAGACTGGCCTTGCTGTGTGGGGAGAACTCAGCTGGTCACCCAGGCGGGGACGTCTCTCGAGATCTGGAGACAGCCTCGGTCGTCACAACCCGGGGTGCTCATGGCATCGGGCGAGTAGAGGCCCGGGATGCAGGAACACCCCCCACCAGGCCCAGGACAGCCCCCACCACCAAGAACTACCCAGCCCACAGCTCTGGCCTGGTGGCCGGGAACCCCCGGTGTGGCGCCTACAGGCAGCCAAGTAGGTCCAGGCTGGCCTGAAGACAGACAAGGACCATGGTGAAGGACTCCCAGCAGGTGTCGCGCCAAGTAGGGGAGAGGGCCGTTCGCAGAGCTCCTGGGGAGGGCGGGCAGTAGAAGGAAGTCTGCTCCGCCCAGGGTGTCCGCCAGCGCCAGGGTGGTGGGCTCTCCCGCTGGACAAGCCCGAGAGCCTCTGCCAGGCGCGTTTCCCGGTGCCAGGGGAGACTGGGCCTCAGGAGACCGTGGTTATTGTCACAGAAGTGAGTGGGAGCTCGCTGAGCACTGCGAATTCAGGGTCTAGCAGTGCACATGCCAGGCAGAGAGTCCCAGCCAGACTTCCTGCACGTGCTGTGGAGGAGGGGATGAGTGATACGTTGGGAGGGTGCGGAGGAGGTGAAGGTGGTCAGCCAAGGCCCCTCTAGGGAGGGGACAGGAACAGAGACCTAAAGACAGAACAGGAGCAGCTATGCAGACAGAAGAGCTTTCCGGGCACAAGAGCAGCCAGTGCAAAGGCCCTGGGGCATGGTTGTGTTTGTTCAAAGACCAGCCAGAGGCAGCAGGCCTGGGGCAGAGTGGGCAAGAAGAGAGAGATGGGGCATGCAGGGGGAAGAAGAATGTGCGTGCTGGAGGGGACCCAGGCCTGGCGGGCGGCTGAGTTCGCAGGTGTCTGCTCTGAGCAAGGCGGGAGCCACAGCAGTGCTGGAGCTGCCCGTGACTTCCGTGGTTTCCCAAGGGGCCTCCCTGGCGGCTGTTGGGGAGGGCAGCCCGGGTCATGGCTGGGCAAGGGCAAGAGGAGAAAGCTACTGTGGTAGCATGGGCAAAGGGGGTGTGGCTGTGAGCAGGGGAGGGGCAGGGGAGGTGGTGACCAGCGGGGACATCCAGGCCTGGGTCTCAGTGGGGCTGGCAGGGTCTGAGAGCCTGAGGTGGGCAGGAAGCTCTCACCCTGGTATGTTCTGCCCATGGCTGCACTTCCGCCACCTGCCGCCATGTTCCGCGCACTGCATCACACATGTTTTGGGGCTGAAGTTGTGGTGCAGTGGGTAAAGCCACCACCTGCGACACCAGCATCGCATACGATTTGAGTTCCATTGGCTCCACTTCCGATCAGCTCCCAGCTTCCCAGCAGCGGAAGATGGCCCAAGTCCTTGGGTCCCTGCACCTGTGTGGGAGACCCAGAAGCAGCTCCTGGCTCCTGGTTTTAGTCTGGCCCAGCCCTGGCTGTTGTGGCCATCTGGAGAGTGAACCAGCACATGGAAGACCTCTCTCTCTGTCTGTAACTCTGCCTTTCAAATAAATAAATTTCTTTAAAAAGTGTTTCATGAAAGCCCCTCTGCCTCTCCACCCCCCACTCTGCTGCCTGGAGCGTGGCTGTGGACGCGTGGTGCCACAGCTCAGACGCCGTGTGGCAGGGGTGCCGGGGCGGAAAGATGGAGTTGCACCTCCAGTGAGCGTGGAAGCCGCAGCCCGGCCCCGGGCTCCTTGGCTCCGGACGTCTCCGACCCGAGGACAGCTCCCTGTCCTTCCTGTCACCGCCTCCACTCGGCGCTCTGTCCTGGCGGCTGGGTTCACGTCCCTACAGGTCGATGCCGCCGTGTCTGTTTCTTCTCACAGTAAACAAAGTCGCAACAGAGTCAGGTGGGCGTGGAAGCCATGGCCGGGCCTGACAGTGCCCCGTGTCATCCTCTGCAGCGAGCAGGCCCTAGGACGCCCAGCTCATCCAGGTGGGAGGCGGTCGGCGAGATCGGCCCGTGCTGTGCACCGGGAGGGGCGGGCCACCAAAGCACCGCCTAACTGCTGCCCCCACTTCCCTGCTTCCCGGGGAGGAGAGCTTTAGCGGGGGGCACTGGGCAGGTCATGGAGGTACAAAGGGGGTGAGCAGGCTCCTCCATGGCAGAGTTTCTCACCCCCAGAAGTCCCCATGTGCACGCCTTTGGCTAGTCCTCCCCCGCAGTAGTTCTGTCCCACACGCTGGCTTCTGTTTGTGCGGCACTGCCCTTCAGCAAGCCACGGCCACGGCCACAGCCAGATCTAGGATTGTCATTGCCATGTTCCCAACACTTACGGCACTGCTCCCCTGGAGACCCCGTGATCTCTTCCAGAAGGAGCCAGGCGGCCAGTAGGTTGGACTTGGGCGGTCTCGGGGGCAGCCACACCTCGCTGCCGTGGTATCAGGAAAGAGCCACGGAACCGTGCCACCACAGATGTGGCTGTGCCACTGAAGCTTGATGCCTAGACACTGAAGTTCTGTAGAACCTTCATGTCACGAAATATTCCCCTTTCTTCCCAACCATTTACCATCACGTTAAACAGGTGAACGACACGCGGATCGCGAGGGCCACACCTAAGCAGAGGGCGCCGTGGCTGGTTCTCCACCAGGCGTGTGGGACACGGAATGTGGACCACACAGTCACGCGCTTGATGGAGCGCTTCCTGCAGCCACAACAGAGTAGTAAGAGATGAGCGAAGTCCTGTTGGCACTGTGTTTTATTTTCTCTGATACAACGGCAAACGGGACGTGCAGCCGTCAGTACAGCTGTCCGGGAGCCAGTTCACGGGTTCTGTCCCAAGCTTTTAGGTGTGATGTGCGTTTCCCAGCCCACCTGTGGCCCCCTGGACCGGCCGTGCTGGGAGGGACTGCTGTGCTGGCCCCACAGGTCCGGAGCCCTGAGGTTTACACACACACACACACACACACAGATTTGTTAATTAGGCAGAGTGGCAGAGAGAAAGAGAGAGAGGTCTTCCGTCTGTTGGTTCACTCCCCAAATGGCTACAACAGCCAGGTCTGGGCCAGGCTGAAGCCAAGAGCCAGGAGCTCCCTCCTGCCACATGGGTTCAGGGGCCCACGCACGTGGGTCATCTTTGCTGCCTTCCCAGGCCGTGAGCAGGGAGCTGCTGGGACGTGAACCAGCGCCCTGACATGGGCTGCGGCACGGCAGGCAGTGGCTGAACCACAGCGCCGCACTGCCACGCCCCGCCCAGGTTCCTCTCAGCCCACAACCAACCACAGCCCCAGACGGCAGCGTGGCCTCGAGGCTGAGCCCGCCCAAGCCCCTCGGGCGCCAGGACGGGGTCGCCCCAGCGAGCTTTTCATTCCTTCAGCCCAGGGCTTCGTCCAGTGGGTCCAGCAGGACTCAGAGGCCCCCTGAAAGACCAGCGGCCTCCATGGGTCTGTCCATTCGCTCACCCCACAGGGACATCCTGAGTGGGGCACGTAGCAAGAAGACCCGTCTTGCGCGCGGCAGGCGGCAGCTGGGCACCAGCTGTCTCCCAGGATACCTGGTGATGTCTGGAGGCCGCTCTGGTGGTCCTCAGTGGGGGTGGGGATGCCACTCCCTCAGAGAGGCAGGTGCCCGAGGTCGCTCTACACACGGCGCAGCGTCCAGGCCGGCTGCCCACAGCAAAGACTCGCAGCCCAAGTGTCTGCGGTGCGAGGCTGGGACCCTCGCCCCAGAGATGGAGCAAGGGTGGAATGACCCCCACCTGACCCATCCCTGAGCAGGTGGCCCTGGGCAGAGCAGAGGCCCTCGGCCCTGACGTCCACGCCGCACCCGACAGCACGCACGGCGTTGGCGGGCGAAGCGGGTACCACCAGAGCGTATCCCACAGACGGGGTGGCGTGAGCAGAACCGAGGCTGGCCACGGGTGCCTCCCCTGCAGGAGGCAGAGGTGACCACGACTCCGGGGACAGACAGAGGCCGGGCGGTGGCGTGCACACAGGTCAGAAGCTCCTCTCAGCCTCCAGGGCTGTGGCGAGCCAGAGAAGGTTCCAGAGCGAGGCAGTGACGGAGCAGAGCAGACTCGTAGAGACCCAGCTGCCGGGTCTCTCAGCTCCACCATAAGATCTCACAGCGGTGAAGCCACCACCTGCAGTGCTGGCATCCCATATGGACGCCGGTTGGAATCCCGGCTGCTCCACTTCCCATCCAGCTTCCTGTTAACGTGCCTGGGAGAGCAGCAGAGGATGGTGCAAGTGCTTGGGCCCCTGCACCCATGTGGGAGACCAGGAAGAAGCTCCTGGCTCCTGGCCTTAGCCGTTGTGGCCATTTAGGGGTGAACCAGCAGATGGAAGACCTCTCTCTCTCTCTCTCTCTCTCTCTCTCTCTCCCTCTCTCTGTCTTTGTAATTCAGCCTTTCAAATAAATTAATCTTTTAAGAAATTTTAAAAAATGATCTCACGGTGGGCTACAGAGGGTCACCGAGCCTCTGACCCCGGCTCACCTGTGCCGCTGCTGCTGCACGTGGTGTTTTTAAAAGAAAAAAAAGGCCAGCACCACGACTCAATAGGCTAATCCTCCGCCTGCGGCACCGGCACACCGGGTTCTAGTCCCGGTCGGGGCGCCGGATTCTGTCCCAGTTGCTCCTCTTCCAGTCCAGCTCTCTGCTGTGGCCGGGAGTGCAGTGGAGGATGGCCCAGATGCTTGGGCCCTGCACCCCATGGGAGACCAGGAGAAGCACCTGGCTCCTGCCTTTGGATCAGCACAGTGCGCCGGCCAGAGCGCACTGGCCGCAGCGGCCATTGCGGGGTGAATCAATGGAAGGAAGACCTTTCTCTCTCTCTCTCTCTCTCTCTCTCTCTCTCTCTCTCACTGTCCACTCTGCCTGTCAAAAAAAAAAAAAAAGTGTCTGTTCGGTGCATTTCCTTTGGTAGCATCTGACCCTGGCTGACTGCCCCAGGCCCTGGGACTCTGAGGAGCTGGGAGCCTCCAGGGGCAGCTCCGGCCTGCGGTGAGCACGAGCCCCGCCCGGCCCCTTCCCTGTTGGCCCTCAGCAGGGCTGGGCTTGTGGCTAAACTGGCCCTCAGAGGCTCCAGCCCCAAGAACAAAAGCCCCGACCACTTCCAGTAATGCAATTTCATGCCCGGGGTCTTCCCCACCCTCAGAGCCTTTTGATGCCAAAAGGAGCTGTCTGGGGCAAAGACAAAACAAAGCGAGGCGTCGCCATTTGGTTCCAGGCAGCCCTGAGAAGAGCCCCGGCCTCCTCCCTCCTTCCCGGGGCGCCACCCCTGCGGCTGCGGCCAGGACCTGATGGGGCTGGGGTTGTGAAATTGGGGATCCCCACCCCGCCCCCAGCACCTCCCCGGCCGCGTGACTGCAGGCTGCCCCCGCTGCTCTCCGCGTGGCCGAGGACTGGGAGCGCGGGGGTCCCCCTGCCCCGCGAGGCGCGAGCTCGCACGGCCGCCCTGGAACGCCCCTGCCCTGCAGTCAGCGGAGAGGCGGGCGGACGAAGCGCGGTCCGGACATCTCCAGGAGCATCCTCGCTCTTAAAGGGAATGGAGTTCTGACACGCTGCACGCGGGTGAGCCTGGGTGGCGCCATGCAGAGTGAAACAAGCCAGACACCACGTGACGCCACGGGAGCGCGCATGGGGGCGCCCAGGACAGGTGGCTTCAGAGAGCAGAGGGGAGCAGGCAGCAGCCAGGGGCGGGGGGCTGGGGGGCTGGGCAGCTGGTGTTCAGGGGGGCAGGGTTGCCCTTTGGGTTGATGGAAAGTTCCAGACATGCACGGTGGCGACGGCTGCACAAGGAGGTGAATGGGCTCTTACACGATGGCCCAGACCGCAAGCCCTATGCCTGTGCGGCTCCGCACGGTTATTAAACAAGCTATTCGCCCTTGACAAGTGTTCCATCCAGGAGGCGAGCGTGGCTACGTGCCCTGACGCTGCTACACAGATCCAAAGCCAGGAGCCAGGAGCTTCCTCCTGGTCTCCCATGCAGGTGTAGGGGCCCAAGCACTTGGGCCATCCTCCACTGCCTTCCCGGGCCACAGCAGAGAGCTGGCCTGGAGGAGGAGAAAGCAGGACTAGAACCCGGCGCTGCAGGCGGAGGAGTAACCAAATGAACCACTGGCCCCTTCTTGATCATTTTATTTCAAAGACCAGGAACCCGTCCCCAGAGGACCTCTCAGGCCGCACCCCCTCACTTCTCATTGGCCAGGACTAGGTCCTAAGCCCACCCCTGGAAAGGGGCATAGGCTACTCAGACAAGCAACCGGGTTCTGTGGCTGCCTAACTGCCTAACTGGCGGCCACCAACGGCCAGTGTTCTACTGGGGGATTCTGAGGGTGGGGTGCGCGCCCCTTAGCGCCCTGTGCTCTCACCCGAGGTGTCCCTGTGGCCCGCGTCCTCTCCTTGTACCACCAGGTGCCAGGACAGTGGGTGGACAGACAGTGTTCAGTGAACCGACGTGATTGCTGGGGGTCAGGAGAGGCGGCAGGAGGGCTACTTGCGGGTCGAAAGTGTGGGATGCCAGGACCCATCGGGGTTTCCTCCTGTTTGCACATCCTCCAAGGGGCCAGCTGGGGACTGGGGCCAGACCCCTCTTGCTCTGCCCTCTGTGTGTCGGGAGAGCTGGGGAGTTCTGCAGTTGGGCCAGCGTGGGGGTGCAGTGGTTAAGCTGCAGCCTGTGATGCTGGCTTCCCATATGGGCGCTGGTTCGAGTCCCGGCTGCTCCACTTCCATCCAGCTCCCTTCGAATGTCCTGGGAAAGCAGCAGAGGATGGCCCCATGGCCCCTGCACCCAGGTGGGAGACCCAGAGGGGGTTCCTGGCTCCTGGCTTCCATCTGGCTCAACCGTGGCTGTTGCAGCCATTGGGGAAGTTGAACCAGGGGATGGGAGATTCCCTCTCTCTCTCTCTCTCTCTCCCTCTCCAACTCTGCCTTTCACATAATCTTTCGATAAAGAAATTTCTGCAGCCAGCCACATAGAGCAACTCAGCTGGAGCGGGGAGGAGACCCAGCGGGGAGCAGACGCGGTCCCTCTGCCCGAGGGTTTACCGTATGGCAGGGAAGGCAAAGGCTGCAAGAATAAAAGTCAGGTCTCGGTGGTGAGAAGCTCACTGAGGGAAGTGAGGCAGACGCTGTGACAGAGACTGGCAGAGGACAAGCCGCTGTCTGGGCAGGCGCCGGCGGCCTTGGGAAGGGCGGGCAGGCGCAGCCAGGGCCCTGGGGTGCAGGCAGGACGCTGCGCCGCCTGGGAGTGCTGGCGGCCCCGGGCTTCCCAGGACTTGGCTCCTTCGGCTGGCAGACTCGGGGAGGAGTTCAGCGAGTAAGACGAGCACAGAGAAGGCAAGAAGTGACCCGTGGTCTCTCAGCTCGCCAGTGGCCGAGGCAGGATGTGAGTGCAGGCCAGCTGGCCCCAGGGCCTGCGGGTTCAGCTCTGCACCACCACACAGGGCCCTGGGCAGAGGCCCCGAGCCGGGGGCTCAGCAGCTGCCAAGGCCCTGCCGGCCGCCTCTGCAGCCACTCCCTGCCCGAGCCCCGCAGAGCGCGCCGGGCAAGGCTGCACCGTGGAGTGGAAGCCGCTGTCTCCCCGGGCAGGAGTGGCCAGGCTGCTTGGCACCCCAGAGGGAGGAGGTGGGAACTGAGGCCAGAGGGGACTCCACCACCGGGAGGGCTGGCCGTGCGGGTCCTGACCCCGCCAGCCCGGGCCTCACCGCCACTCTGCACCCTGCTCCCCACCACATGGAGCCTGGAACTTCGGAAGGAGACTCTCCACGACTCCAGCCGGATTCACGCAGGACTGCCCACCGCTGACACCATGCTGGTCCCCGGTTTCCACCATGCATTCCAACCACTCACAGGAGCCTGGAGCCTGAGTGTACAACCTGTGTGCGTGTTCATGTGTGTATCGGTGCGTGTATGTGTTCATGTGTTTCTGTATCTGTGTATGTGTGTGCATGTTCATGAGTGTACCTGTATGTGTTCCTCTGTGAATGTGTGCATGTTCACGTGTGTATCTGTGCATGTGAGCATGTGTGTTTGTGTTTCTGAATCTGTGTATGTTCGTGTGTGTTCACAAGCCTTGTGTGTTCACGTGTGTTTCTGTATGTGTATGTGAGCGTATCTGTGTGTTCACACATTACTATGTGTGTGTGAGTGTGTGTGTGAGTGTGTGAATGTGTGCATGTTTGTGTGTGTGTCTGTATATGTGAGCAGGTGTGTTTATGTGTTTCTGTATCTGTGTATGTTCACGAGCCTTGTGTGCTCATGTGTGTTCCTGTGTGTGTGTGAGTGTGTGTAAGCATGTGTTTCTCTGTGTGTATGTGAGCGTGTGTGTGTGTGTCAGTGATTAGGACACTGTTTATGAATTGCAAGTGACCTTGTGTGGGTGTGTAACCATGCACACGAGTATCTGTGGACGTGTGATTGATAGTGAGTGCCTGTGTGTGGGCACATGTGCGTGGACAGTGTGTGCACGTATGCATATGTGTGAGAACGTGTGGGGCTGTGTGTTTGCCATGGTGGGAAGGTGACTGCTTATGTGATCTTGTCTGTAGCATGTGTGTGTGTGCGTGTGTGTGTGTGAAGGGTCGTGAGTGTGCATGCGTGTGGTTAGCTGGGCGTGCACACGCGGGAGTGTGTCAAGGACTACGAGGATGTGTGAGAGCCGAAGTCGGCCCGTGTCCTGCGTGGTTGTGAGAACGCACGTGTGCAGGCCTGAGTGCGTGTGCCTGTGTGTGCAAAGACAGCCTCGCCCGCGTCTGGGTGCAGGTGGGCCCATGTCAGCGCCCGGGGAAGAGGCACAGGCTGTTGCACCCGTCCGTGCGGGGTTTGTGCGAGGTCCGTGAGGGGTCCACTCCGCACCAGGAATGGGAAACCCTGGGCAGAGCCGGGAGGGCAGGGCCTGAGTCTGCAGCCGACCCTGCCAGGCCTGGGACGAAGGCCTCGGCTGCCCGTGGGAGGGGGCGGCTCCTGGAGGGGAGCAGGCAGGAGGCTGAGCCCGGGGCTGTGCCGAGGGGGCGGCCCCGGGGAACCGCAGGCCCGGGGCTGGCGCGGGGCGGGCACAGGGGCGGACCAGGCATTCCGGCTCCCAAAGCCCGCATGGGGGAGGGGGACGTGGAGCTGAGGATCTCCCCTGGGGGCCCGAGCGTCCTCGCCCGGAGGCGACACGCACCCACCTCAGGCCGCGGGTGTGTGCAGGTTGTGTTTTCCGTAATCCGCATTTTTTGTTTAAAAAAAAAAACCCACAGCGGGGGCCAGACCCCGCCCCAACTCGCTGTGCGGTTCCCACCCGCAGCCCCAGGACCCCGCCCCTCCGGATCCCAGCAGGGGCGGCTCCCGGGGGCGGGGGCGAGAGGTCCGTCGCCCGCGCCCCTGCCCTCCCCGGCCCTCCCGGTGCGGTTCGCCCCGCAGCTGTCGGCTCCCGTTAGCGTCGACGCCGTGGCCTGCGCCGCACTGCACTGAGCAGGCGGACGAATCCCTTGCGACGCGCCCCCTTCTCCTGCAAATGCGAGTTGTCAGCGCTGGGCTCCCGGAACCGCCCGGGGCCCGGTCCCCGACCCCGCGGTGGCGCCAACCCCAGGCCTCCCCAGCGCGGGAGGGGCGCGCAGTGCAGGGCGCAGCTGCTGCTGCCGCGGGAGAGGGAGCCGCGGCCTGACAGCTCTTCCCTGCCCCCTCAAACAAACGCGTTCGTGTGCCCGAAAGTCTCAAACTCACAGTGGAATATTTGATTCCTGCCACGAGCCCAGGAGGAGCTCCGCGGGGAACCGCCCTCGCCAGCCCTGCGGTTAGGGACGCGCGCACGCAAACGCGGTGCCCAGCAGGTGCAGGTGCAGGCCGCGCGGGGATTAAGGTGGGAGCTGGCCCGGAAGCCGCGGCGGGATGCGTTCATCCACATTGTTGTTGGTTTTGCGGGAGATTTTTTTTTCCAATAAACATCTTTGCATGCCAGCCTGTCGGCACTGGTAACCAAAGAAACCGACAGGGCTTCTGTCCATTTTTTAAAAAATACCAGGCAGAGGTGTAACTCAAATGCTCTGGGTCTCCTTGCACCCGCACCATCCCGCCTCCCACGGAAGATGGAGGCTTTCCAGTGGCAGCTGTGAGCATCAGCCCAGACCCTGGGAAGGAGACGCCAGTGGGCAGGCGTCTGGCCGAGCAGTTAATGTCGCCAGGGAGGATGCCAGCTCCACATCTGAGTGCCTGGGTTTGAGACCCAGCTCCACCTCCAATTCCCACTCCTGCTAACGTGCACCTGGGAGGCAGCCAGTGATGGCTCAAGTCCTCGGGTCCCTGCCACCACGAGACAGCCCCCGCCAGCTGGTCTGGGTGAACCCCGACCGGAAGGGGCCCGGCCACCAGCAGGGCCAATTTTTGTTCTCAGGAAATGGGACCGGTCAGGGTGGTGATGGGAGTGCAGGGGTGCCAGGCCGGCCGTGCTAGGCTGTCAGCAGAGCAGGGAGGAAGTTAGCGAGGGGAGGGTCCCCGGGAAGGAGATGGTGACGGCCCGAGACCTGGCCTGGCCGTCCTTCTCGCCTTGGGTCCAGTGAGACTCTCTCAGGGGGTTCTCCTCCTTTAGTACAGAGACTCAGCAGGAACAGTGAGCACGGCCTGTGGGAGGGGCCGAGTCCCGGGAGGGGAGGGGGTGAGGCTGTGAAGGAAAATGGCGAAAAAGTGTCCGACCCCACAGGAAGTCAGAACAAGGCAGGCAGACACTCAGAGCCAGCTAAGAGGCAACGATGCCTCTTGTACGAGGTTCCTGTGCCCCAAGCCCCATTCTTTCCCTGTGCTCAGAGAGGCAGGTGCAGCGATGCTCATGGGATGGCACAGGTAACCCATCTGCCCAGCAGGTGCAGCGACGCTCATGGGATGGCACAGGTGACCCATCTACCCAGCAGGTGCAGCGACGCTCATGGGATGGCACAGGTGACCCATCTACCCCGCAGGTGCAGCGACGCTCATGGGATGGCACAGGTGACCCATCTGCCCAGCAGGTGCAGTGATGCTCATGGGATGGCACAGGTGACCCATCTGCCCAGCAGGTGCAGTGACGCTCATGGGATGGCACAGGTGACCCATCTGCCCCCCACAGCACAAAAGCTGCGAGCAGGGGTTTGTCCATAGCTGGAAACGTATGGGAGAAAGAGGCAACGACACCGACTTCCCATTGCTTGTGTGTTTAGCATGTGCCAGGCGTTCTCAGAACTTTGTGTATCTCATTGACATAAAAGCCTCAGGAAGATGTTATGATTATCCCCATTTGGTAGAGGAGGAAGCACGGTGTAAGCTGATAACTGCTTCCTTAGCTTCCTTAGCTCATGCTCTGAGGGCCAGCTCCATGGGCTGGGCTCACTGGGCAGTTCTGCTCTGACCTGGCCTGGCTCCTCCACGCGTCCGCAGTTCCATGTGGAGCTTGGGGAGAGGGTGGGAAAGGGACTCTCTTCTGGGGCGGCTGGCTCTGTGCTGGGAGGCAGTGTTGCTGGGCCACCTGCCTCTCTTCACCCAACCAGCTAGTCTGGGTTCTGCACTGGGCTGGGGGGCAGGGCACAAGAAAGGAAGCCTCCGAGTTACATTGGTTGCTCGTCCTGTTGGTCAAAGCCAAATCCATGGGGTGGATGACAGCTCTTGGTAGAAGCCACTGCACAGTCTTTGCAGAGTGATGTTTTGCAACCAAAAACTAATATATTTTTTTTGACAAGCAGAGTGGACAGTGAGAGAGAGAGAGAGAGACAGAGAGAAAGGTCTTCCTTTTGCCGTTGGTTCACCCTCCAATGGCCGCCACGGCTGGCGCACTGCAGCCAGCGCACCGCGCTGATCCGAAGCCAGGAGCCAGGTGCTTCTCCTGGTCTCCCATGCAGGTACAGGGCCCAAGCACTTGGGCCATCCTCCACTGCACTCCCGGGCCACAGCAGAGAGCTGGCCTGGAAGAGGGGCAACCGGGACAGAATCCGGCGCCCCGACCAGGACTAGAACCTGGTGTGCCAGCGCTGCAGGCGGAGGATTAGCCTATTGAGCCATGGTGCCAGCCCAAAAACTAATTCTTTCAAAAAGAGTGAGCCCCTGTGACAGGACCATGGAGCACTGCTGAGGGCCAGGCCATGGCCCTGCTCCGGCCCGGCTCCCTTCCAGCCTCGCCCCCACCCCCCCGTGTTGTCCTCACGTGGTCTTGTGCTCCCCTGAGCCCACGTCTCACCAGACAGGGTCCGCTTTCCCCTCCAGCACCTGACAGCCCCTTCCTCCTGACCCTTCTCCAGGTGCCCCCCCACCCCTCCAGCCACCACCGCCCCTCCCCGTCTCCTCTGCAAACCCACCTCCTCCGTCTCAGTGACCACAAACTTCTCATCTGAAGCCCCTTCTTGTGCCTCCAACACTTGATTGCCACCTCCGTGATGGCTCCAGGGACCTGCCCGGCCACCCCCAGCACCAGGCGTGCAGCCCATGACTTCGGGGCTCAGCAATGTAGGCTGGACTCCCCTGCACGGTCTGGTCTTGGCTGGTCTTGTCTGAGGTCAGCTGGAGCGCCTGGGCTGGGCTGGGCCCAGCTGAGGGGCACATCTTGCTCCAGGTGATTGTCATCACCCACAGGTGGCCATGAGCCTGTTCACCTGCAGGTCCTGGGGGGCCCTGGGCGAGGGAGTGGAAGCCCCAAGGACTCGGGTTCAAAGCCAGCAGATGCCCGTCTGCTGCATTCTACAGTCGGAATGTGTCACCAGCCCGCACAGGGATGTGGACTGTGACCCCCATACACACAGGGCCACGGGGCAAAGGGGGCTGCACCCGGACGGGGAATAATTGGGGCGATTTTGCAATCAGTCCATAAGACACCTCAGACTCAACAGGTGCAAAAGCAAACTTCGATCTCGCCCAAGCCTCTGCCCTCCCCCCAGCATCCCACATGCCCGTCGCTGTCACATCAAAGCAAGGGACGCAGGAGCTGTCCTCGGCCCCCCCGTCCTCGCCGTCCACACCAGATCCATCCGCCCCAACATACTCTCTGCACCTGTTTCCCTTTCTCCTCTCAGTCCCCAGCCCTATACAAGCACACAGGCACCAGCAGCCCCTCTGGGCTTCAGCAGCCTCCTGCCTGGCCCCGTACCCGCTGCCCGCCGGCACGTTCTGCTGGCCCCTGTGCCGTCTCTAGGAACCAATCAGACCCTGCCTCTCTCATGCCTCAGGCCCTGCAGTGGCTTCCGGTTCCCTCACCTGACGCTGAGCCCGTGCCCAGCCCCTCCCACTGCACCCCTGCAGGACTCCTGTAGTGGGTAGAGTGGTGAGCACCCCCTGCACACCTAAAGGTCTGTGAACGTAACCTTGGTGGGAGAAGGGTCCCCGCAGGTGTCACCGAGCACCTCGAGTTGAGCTGCACGTAGGGTGGCCCAACCCCAGTGACTTGTGTCATTGGAGGGGGGTGGGGGAATGTGAGACACAGAGACCGCGTGTGAAGACGTGTGCAAGACTAGGAACTCCAGGGCTGCCAGGGCCACCGGCACAGGAAGAGGCCAGGGTCTCCTGGCAGGCACAGAGGGAGCGTGGCTGTGCCCACACCTTCCACGTCCAGAACCGTAGCGGGAGACGCTGCGACTGGGGGGTGACCGCCTGGGGGGTGCTTTGTGCTGCCCTCGCGCCCCCTCCTCTGCCCGCCCCCTTTATCCTTCCTGTCGGAGTTCATTTCAGCACAGCTTCAGGGAAGCCCCCCAACCTCCCTGGGGAAGACCCTCTGTGAGACCCCCACCCCCACGCCATGGTCATGTCCCCAGCCTCCTTAAGACACAGAGAAAACTGCATGTGCTCATGTATTCTTTCTTTTTTTAAGTTTTTCTTTATTTTCAGTTATCTGAAAGAGAGAGATCTTCCATCCGCGGCTTCACCCCCCAGATGCCTGCATCACCTGGAGCCGGGCCAGGCAGAGCAGGAGCCCGGGTCTCCACCTGGGTCTTGCACGCAGGTGGCAGGGATGGAGGCACTGGAGCCACCCCCTTCTCGCCGGCTGCACATCGGCAGGAAGGAGCCTCCGGGGCATCTGGTGAGGAACGCCGACGGCCCAGGCGGCGGCCCACCCACCGACAACCACCCGCCCCGTTTCTGCTCTTGCACCAGCTTTGCGCGGGTCGTCACTTTACCTTTGTGAGTGACGGTTCCTGCCTGCATCTCTCAGAGCTGGGAAGTTGCTCACACCTTCGGGCTTCCCAGAAAATTTACAAAACCCACGGCAGCATCACTGGCTCCGTTAATAGCTAAAGTCGGAATGGCCGGAAGCCCCAGCCGGCGAGAAGGAGCAGGAGCTCTGGGTCCCGCGGGGCACGGGGCCTGCAGCGTCCAGGGCGGCGGCCGCCGTGGCTTCTCCCTCCGCGTATCGGGGACGGGATCTGCATACAAGCTTCCTCTTATCAACACCGGGCCACTGCCAACACGGGTGCAACTGAAGCAGCTGTGCGTGGACCCGCTCCAGAAACCTGGGCCCAGGGAGCCCTGCCAGAGCCGGCGGCTGCCGCGGAGCAGCCGCTGTGAAAGGAGCCTCTTGTGTGTCCTTCCTTCTGGTCCAGCCGGGCACAGCTGAGGCAGGGGGTGGCTCATGGGCCCCCAGGGCCTGGGGAGATGTTCTGGCAGCAGCTGGCTCTGCACCAAGCAGCTGCCGAGGGCCTACTGTGCGCCAGGCACCGTGCTAGACTTGCAGGTCGAGGAGAGAACAGGATGTCCATCAGCCAAGGATACGAGGTGATTAAGAAACCACAGCTGTGGTAAGGACAGGAAGGAGAGGTACCCTGCGCCGGGACAGCAGGACGTGGGATCATCTGACCTGGCCGGAAAATCAGGGTGGGCTTCCTGGAGGAGGGAATGTGAGAGCAATCCCGGCTGCTCCCTGCTCATGTGCCTGGGAAACTGGCAGAGGGAGAGTCGCATCTAAATGGAAACAGGGATGGACGATGGATGGATGGCATGAGATGGAAGGAAGAAAGGAGGGAGGGAGGGAGGGAGGGAGGGAGGGAGGGAGGGAGAGAGGGAGGGAGGGAGGTGGGGGGAAGGAAGGATGAATGGGCGAGAAAGAAAATATCAAGAGTGATAAAGATAAGGAAGAGGGGCTGGTGCTGTGGTGTAGCGGGTAAAGCCCCCACCTGCAGTGCCAGAGTCCCACATGGGCTCCGGTTCTAGTCCCAGCTGCTCCACTTCCGATCCAGCTCTCTGCTATGGTGGCCTGGGAAAGCAGTGGAAGATGGCCCAAGTCCTTGGGCCCCTGCACCCACGTGGGAGACCTTTCAAATAAATAAATCTTTAAAAAAAAAAAAAAGATAAGGAAGAAAGTAGAGATAGGATGTTTTATGGTATACATAAGAATTTTTTTAAAGATTTATTTATTTATTTGAAAGTCAGAGTTACACAGAGAGAAAAGGAGAGAGAGAGAGAGAGAGAGAGAGAGAGAGAGAGAGAGATCTTCCATCCCCTGGTTCACTCCCCAGATGGCCGCAACAACCAGAGCTGCGCCGATCCAAAGCCAGGAGCCAGGAGCTTCTTCCAGGTCTCCCACATGGGTGCAGGGGCCCAAGGACTTGAGCCATCTTCTACTGCTTTCCCAGGCATAGCAGAGAGCTGGAATGGAAATGGAGCAGCCGGGACTCGAACTGGTGCCCACATGGGATGCCAGCACTGCAGGTGGTGGCTTTACCCCCTACGCCACAGCGCCGGCCCATACATAAGAATTTTTTAAAAGGCGGCAACTTTGCTGGCTTGATCTGTGATGGAAACAGAAATTCTCTTGAAAACAATGTTCTGCTCTGTTTGTTCTGCAAAACAAACGGTCGGGGCCCCTCGCTCATTGCTGAGATGCCCCTCACCCATCAGGAGGATCCCGCCCAGTGAACCAAGAAGGCGGGCAGGCGGCGCGAGGGGGGCGAGGCCGGGCGCGGACCCTCTGGAAGGCAGCTGGAAGGCCCGCGAGGTGCAGGAGCAGAGGCAA
The DNA here is from genome assembly GCF_033115175.1 of Lepus europaeus. Classification (NCBI taxonomy): domain Eukaryota; kingdom Metazoa; phylum Chordata; class Mammalia; order Lagomorpha; family Leporidae; genus Lepus; species Lepus europaeus. The sequence continues at coordinate 120,648,412 of NC_084836.1, read as the reverse complement.
TCACGCCGTCATTGACTGCTTACTAATGGAATCTATTAATTTACAGCCACAGAAGATTCAGCTAATTTGTGGTTAATGGTGTTTGAAAGATAAACAACACAGATTAAATCTACAGAGCTCAACGGTGTTCGCCAGGCTGTGTCGCAAAGGAAGCCTCTCGATGCGGGAGAGACCAGGGCGTCCGGGAGGACGGCGGTGGCGAGCGGTCACTGGGAGGGGAGGGAGCGTTGGGAGCCACGGGCAGGTCCCGCCTCCAGGGTCCCCGGCGCGGGCCCCAGAGCAGCCTGCTCGCCCCCCAGGCTGCCTCTCGGTTTTACAAAAAGTTTGTACGTATTTATTCTCATTTATTTTATTTGAGAGACAGAGAGAGATCTCCCATCCAGTGGTTCAATCCTCAAATGCTCAGAGCAGCCACTGCTGAGTGGATGGAAGCCAGGGGCCCAGAACTCAATCCGGTGTCCCGCATGCGTGGCGGGGACCCCAGTACTTGAACCTTCAGCTACTGCCCCCCGGGAGCATGCGAGCAGAAAGCTGGTCAGAAGCCGGGACCCAGACCAGCCACTCTGTGACGTCCCGCTCGGCATCTGAGCTGCTGTGCTCACCCACCCTGGGGTTTCCTTCCAAGTGGCTCCTCCTCCCCCGTGGGCCCCAAGGCTGTTCTCCCTGTGGGACCACCCCCCACCTGCCATCTGCTGTGTGCATCGCAACCTCTGACCTTCGTCCTCGCTGGGCTGGCAGGTCACCCAGCACACAAAGGGCCCTTGGCACCAGGCGCCCTTAGCTCGAGGATTCCTCAAACACCCGAGGCAGCTGCCCTTGGCCCCACGTTCCAGGTAAGGACTGGGGGCTGCCAAGGGGACGCAGCTCGCCCGCAGTTCTGTTGCTGGGCACAGCGGGTCCGAAACCAGAACTCGTGCGTCTGATTCCGGAAGCCAAGCTTTGAGTAATCCCCCGAAGCGCACTCATCCTCCCCGCGAGGAGCGGGCCACCTCTGCTCGCCGCCCGGGTGGTGATCTTTCCTTACTCCTTCCATTAGTTGTTCACTCCGACTCCATCCGAGACGAGATTATCCAGGTCTGAAAAGTGAGTGATACACGCATTTCTAACCCAAATTTGGAATAAATACATAGGCCGGACCCTGCATTGTGGCATAGTGGGTTACAGCGCCAGCACCCCATCTGGGTGCTGGTTCGAGTCCCGGCTGCTCCTCTTCTGATCCAGCTCCCTGCTTATGCACCTGAGAAAGCAGTGGAGGATGGCCCAAGTGCTGGGCCCCTGCACCCACTGGGAGACCCAGAAGAAGCTCCTGGCTCCTGGCTTTGGACTGGCCCAGTTCTGGCCATTTCAGCCATCTGGGAAGTGAACCAGCAGACGGAAAATCAATCTCTCTCTCTTTCTCTCTCTCCCCTCTTCTCTTTCTGTTACTCTGCCTTTCCAATGAATAAAATAATGAAT